>NW_026562439.1:1288548-1291593 GCF_027474105.1 Poeciliopsis prolifica
GTGTGTGTGTGTGTGTGTGTGTGTGTGTGTGTGTGTGTGTATGAGAGCAGCTTGTTTTACAGTGTTCGGTACAGGAGTGCTGCATGTTGCTTATGCATTGCTGTTTTCCTGCAGAGCTGGCCTCAGAAGGCAGTGATTTGATGCATATGTGCAGAATTATCCACAGTGAGTGAACGCGCGTGTGTGTGTGTGTGCACACGTGTGTGTGGTTACATTCGACTGTTATTATTTCCATGTCTGTCTTTGATGGGTCGTTGCACACGAAGCATATGGATGTCTATACGTGCGCGCATCTGGTGTCAAGGCGTTCGTGTCTCCGCTTCTGCCATTTATTTTTCTGAGTGGGTGGCTCAACAGTCAGATGGCAGTGGTGTGTGTGTGTGCGTGTGTGTGTGTGTGCGTGTGCGCATGCTGGAGGATGCATGTGTGTTGGCTCAGGCTCCATGTGTGCGCGGGTGCGAGGTGAAGTGTCTCTTGGCTGGCCTGATGGAGAGCTGGAGGAGAGCAGAGGTGAAAGAGGAGATTTGCAGGAAAGACATGCACCACTTCCCCCATTACTACTCCTTCTTTTTCTTCTGTCTCTCACCGCGTCTTCTTCTTCTTTTGCATCTCAAATACAAAACCCCCCAGAACTTAAGTGCAAAATAACCCTGGGATGAGAATCCTCTCTGCAGAAAGAGAAATGATTTCTGTTCTGTTGTTTTTAGAAGCACATACTGACAGCAGAAAGGAAGCTGGTGACTGTTTGCTCTGGCACCTGATGAGAAACGCCGTCTTAGCAGCATCTTCCATTTATGCACCATTTGAATCTGACTGCAAGATTCTCATGCAAAAACACAAACTCTTACCACATATTTCTGGTCTAGTTAGTGGTGCAAATATCTGTGTACACCTGAAATAAGACAAAACTAACTTAAGTTAAAGTAGCATTTTATTAAAATATTGTTTTAAATCAATTAAAAAGTTCAAGTTCCACTGACAGATTATTTCACTTATAACTAAACATTTTTCTCATATTATAAGTGACATAATCAGTGTAACTAAAACTTTTTCATCAATATTAAATAATTATTAACTTAAAATAAGTTCCACAAGTTTGATGTGTCATATCTCACTTGGTTAGATTTTGTGTTTTTGCATATTTGAAGCAAAATGAAGCCAAATTAATTACCCATTATGTTAAAATGCTGTAAACTTACAACAAAAATGTAATTATTTTATTAAAAATGTTCAAAAATAGAAAATATGAACTATAAACGAGGCATGCTAGTGAGAGGTTCAAATCTGCATTTCAAATGATAAGAAAATCTAATTTTGCTGAGAATTTCCTGCATTTTTAGCGTAGAAGTGCATCAACCAACACCACAAGCTCTGCAGACATTTGCTCTAGAAACTCGAGACTTGTTAAGATGTTGTGTTTTTTCAGTGCAATATGTGTGCCCTATTAAGAAGCCACCAAGCTTAAGGAAAGCGAAGGATGCACAAAGTCCCATTCATGGTGTGTTTAGCCAGGCACCAGCTACAGCGAAACTTTACCCTGTAAATGCACCATTGCTGTCCTTCGTTTAAACTCCCATTAAAGAATAAGAAGCGTCTCTTCTTCTTGGTTATATATCCTGATCATGTGCATTTTGGGGTCGTGCTGCAGCCTCTGCAGTTGTGCAGCGATGCCCTGCAGGACGGGTGAGCGCTGACCCCAGCTCTGCGTGTGAGACCCGGGGGCAAACAGCGATCAATATGCATCATGTGAGCTGCGCTGCAGGGCTGCGTGTCAGCTGTTTCCTGTTTGTCCCGAGGAGACGCGCGGCTGCGGCCGCCGAGATGCACTGATGCATTCCTGAGAGTCAGGAGCGTCGTCTCAGCAGCAGCGTTGCTTCGTCTGAGCTTCACTCCTGCAGGTTTCAGAAGCAACGTTTGTTCTTTATGTAAAGATGCACCGATTAATCAGACAGTTTTACCTTCTGATCAGTTCTGATCGGTGGTTGGTGTGTTAAAAGTGGAAAAATCAGAAATTCTGCTAATTGTTACATGCATCAAAGCTAAGAAATCCCAGCCTTTTCAGTCAATAAATGCATCATCCAACAGCAGGAGCTTCTCTGATTGAAGCCTGGTTCCCTTTTCTCCTTTAAAAATCAGCATTTGACTAAAAAGTCATTTTCAAGACCCTGAACAGAAACAAAGATTAAAAATAACGACAATAGCAACTACAAACAATCAAGAATTATTACACATTAAAAGCAAAAATGTTTTTTTAGTAATAGTGATAATAAACTTTATTACTATAAACATCACAATCTGATGCGCTGTACCAGATTGTAGCTAATTTGCTTAACAGAAACGTGTATATAACACAATTAAAATTAAAACTGAAACTATAACACATACAGTCCTGACAACATGCAGTTCATTTTTACAAATCTAAACAGTTTTTAACAAAATGTTCAAGTTAGATTTGAAAACTACTCACATCTGGTTTTCTTAACCTTTGCAAACAAACAATAAAACAATCAGAATCAGCAGCTGAGAGCAGAAAAGCCTGATTGGTGAAAAATCTGCTTTCAAAAATAAGGATAAAGTGGCTCATTTGCATCACATTCTTCCTGCTGCTTTGCTGCAAAATATCTGAAATATACTTTTTTATTTTAGTATTGTTACAACTGCTGGCATTCATTGACTTTTAGATATTCCTAATATATTTTCTTAATTCTGCTTGTTTGTCTAATTTGACGTTTGCTGCTTGATTGAAAGACGTCTTGATCTCAGTGGGTTTTTATCTGGTTAAATCAAGTTTGAATGATAATAATAATAATAATAATAATAATAATAATAACTTCTTTCTGCTTCTTTTCCTCCTTCTCTTTAAATCAAAAACACAACATTCAGTCATTTGTCTCTGGGCAGTTTCCTGCATTCAGGAAAAGTTGCCGGTGTGAGGAGGAAGTGTGTGTTTGAAGAGGCAGCCGCTCAGGATGTCAACACCCCACCGCCAGCTAATGAGGACACACACACACACGCACACACGTACGCACACACACACACACACAC
>NW_026562439.1:1291693-1298466 GCF_027474105.1 Poeciliopsis prolifica
CACACACACACACACACACACACACACACGCGCGCATTCTGATATGGCAGGAATGCAGTAGCTGTCACCGGTTTGTGCGACTCGTTGCGGCGGCAGCAGGCCTGGTTCGGGTGAGCAGCCCACCGGCATGCTGGGTAATCTCAGATTAGAGGCGTTTCTCACGCTGGTCCATATGGTGAAGACATTGTCTCTGCCGTTCTGCAGGCGGAGGAAGGTGACATTCGGTGTGACCTGCGCTAAGTGACAGGAACCCGGGCCATACTTTCACCGCGGCTTCTCCCTTTTCCTGTTATTCCTCAACTCCTGTTATGTTGTTTGGCTTGGAGCTGCGCCAGCGTAGCGGGCAAATCGACAGCCCACTATTTTTACATCCGTCTTTAAGGACCCCGTCTGCCGGCTCTGCCTGCCAATTTGCCCCATCAGCAGTGGCAACAAAGGAGAGCTCTCAAGGCAGCGAGCCTTTCATTTCTCTGCTGCCGGTGTGACTAATGTTGTCACTGCTATGTGAAAAAGCACTCAGCCTGGATTGCTATTATTATTGTTAAAACCATCATCATCATCATCAGGCTTGTTTATGGTTATGGATAATGATGGTAATTTTGTCCAGGCCTTGCAGTTGACTCTTTCTCCCAACATGCACTGCTGTGTGCGTTTTTAGGCGGGGAAATTACTGAAGTTGTTGTTGAGGGGAAAATGGTTTTTCTATCAGGTAGCACAGCCGCAACGGGAGGAATGGAGAACTTTGGTTCCATCTCCGGCAGTGGCGCTGCGAGGGGGTGGGGGGGCCGTGGAGGACACCCACATGTAATTTACAAGCCTTGCATGTTATATAACATTTTTAATGCATGAATGTAGAGAAAAGGATAAGTCTGGATAAATTGGAACATTGAGTTTTATATATAAAAAAAAACTAGATGCACCAATTTGACGTTTTATGGCCACTACTAATAAAACATTTTCTTAGTTTTTTAAGATTTCCTTGCTTTAAAAATTGGCCCAGTTACCTCAGATTTACTCCACAAGAATTAGACGTATCTGATTTTAATAAACTCTGAGTATAAAATTAAAGGTAGAAACGAACAAAATGCACCTGGCAAAAATATTTATACATACATCTGGAAATGTATGTATGAATACATGCATACATGTTTGACTGGGAAACAAATGCACTAATTTTGACTTATTATTTAGATTTTTATGCCTTGAAATGTTTTCTGTTTCTTCATACAAAAGTCCTGAGCCGGAACCTTTGGATTCATGTGTTTCTGGTGCGCCCAAATCTCTAATGCACAAGATTTCTTATTATTATCGTTTACAGATGAGACTTTAACTCATTAATTTCAGTTATTTAATTGATTACATAAGTTTTTTTTTTTTTACATACAAAAGTTCCAGATGGAACTTTTTGAATTGCATGTTTCTGGTACAGCCTGTAAGTCTGACGCACAAGCATCATCCTCTAACTCAGCAGTAGCTAACAAAGCCGTTTCTCTGGGCCCAATAGGGGTTCATTTCTGCTTCAACAAATGAACTGATCAGATGCTGGATAAGACTGTTGTTATGTTAAAAGGATTTAGCCTGTCATTGAAGCTAATTAAGGCTAATTTAGCATCTCCAGGCTAGCCATGTAGCAGCAGCACAGACGTCCCCAGTGCTAACATCAGCGTCCACAGTCCACATTTCTACAGATGGATTTTGAAACTCTGGAAAGCTGAATGGCTAAAATAGCATTTTGCTCCAATCTGATGGTTGAATAACATAAATAAGAGATTAAATATCATAAATATCTGTTGTGGTGTTTATATGTCTATATATGCAGTAATTTAGCAGCTAAAAGTGTTTCTGAATGGAAAATAATGCTTATTTCGTTATGATTAAAATGCACACAATTAATCACAGACCTGCTGTATCTTAGCTGCTGCTTCCTTGTGTGTGAATAATGGTGCAGTTGCGTGTGTGTGTGTGTGTGTGTGTGTGTGTATTTACTTCTATGTAATAGATAAAGGGGATCAGATTAAATGCGTTATAAATGCAAAATGTTACTTTGCACAATCTGATGCAGAAAACTGGAAAAACACAAAATCTCACCAAATATTTTTGTCTGGTACACTTGGAAAAAAAATTAACTAAATTATGAATAACATTTCAGCAAGAAATATGAACTGTTTTAGGTCAGTATATTTTAAATGTTGATTAAAAAAAGTACTAGTTCCACTGCAGGGTTGGTTTATTAATGAAACAATCTGCCAGTTTAACTAGTCCTTTCTATATAAATATTTAGGAAATATTGATTTAAAACAAACTCTTGTATCTTGTGAGTTATTGTTACTGATTTTAAGTGCAGTAAGATATCTTCACTATAAAAGAGACCAAAAATACTTGGCAACAGTTTGGATTGAACAAATCAGACGTTCAAACATAACCTCGCTGTTTTAATCGAGTGAACCAGAATAAAAACCCAGAATCTCTGTTTTGACTCGGCTCTGAATATTTCTCACCAAACTTTTCCTGATCTTTTGATGCGTTCGCGGAGGAGGAGGGGAAGGCGATGGCGGCTGCTCTCCTCCTCGCCCTCTCCTGTTGGCGGCCATGTTTTATTCTGCGCCTATCTCTCCCCGCTCTGCTCCGCTCGGCCCGGCTCTGTTCTGCTTCCAGTCTGCCGCGGGTATCTGATTGCTGGAGGCCCAGGGAGGATTCTAGGGTGGTTCTGGAGAAAGGGAGGCTAGTGGTACAGGCTGTGGTTGGCGGCGAGCCAAAGTACACACACGTGCACGCGCACACATCAACAGCACATGCTCACTTAAACACATCCAGTCCCTTCAGGTACAGATACACTTTTTCCTGTTCTTTTCCTCAGAATGAGCAACAAGTTCCTTTAAATCTGCAAACTTCAGCCTGCACTCATTAGCCTGCTACTTTCTGTTGTGAGCAAAGTGTTAAAGCCACATGTGTTAGCATTTGTTTGTGTGCTCTGCTGACTTTGTAAAGATGTTGGATTAATAACATTTAATGGCCACTGTTAAATGCAGCTGCCCTGGCATCCCACAGCTTGTGCTTTTTTTTCTTTTTTTTCTGGCAAGCTTTTGTCTTTGTAGGTATTTGTGTGTTTGCAGGCAAAGGAGAAAAATATCACTGAGTGTGTGTGTAGACCTCACCTCGCCGTGTCAAACTACTACAAGGTTTTAAACCGTTTCAGCATTTCCCATCATGTGATTGCTACGGTTTAAAGCCATTAAAATGAAATAGGAAGTTGCCCCTCCCCCACCTGCTGCTCAGCTGGCTGCTACTCGTATATGTTGCGTAGAAAAGGGGTCACATTGGGTGGTCAGGTGTGTGTGGGTGGAAAAACTCAACCTGAAACAAGGATCGAAAGTGGAGAATTTTATGAAAGAATCATTAATTATTGAAAGTGGGTCTTCATTTATACCAAAAAAGTCATATAAATCTATAAGTTAATATTTTTAAAAAATAAATCAATAAGAAATTTGATTTTCTTTGCAATCAGTGATTCTGCTGGGTTAGGTAATGGCCCCCTTTATGCCCCCCTTAGTGACGCCACTGCATACAAGAATAGAATAGAAACCGACTACAAAGTGGAAATTCAGATGAAACGGCAGAATCAAGTTGAAAGATTCACAAAGTGTTAAAGACAATCTATAAAAAACAAGATAAACAATAGCAAGAGTAATACTGATAATAATACAGACTGTACAGTTATTAAACAAAGATTTTAGACTCCTAATGATGTGGAACTGAATCGGATTGTTTTTCCAAAATGTGTCCCGTGTTGAACATTGAAACAGACAGAATATTTACCATACAGTGTCAGAGCAGAAAAACAGATGTGCCACTTATTTTTCAGCTATTTTGAAAATATTTCAGGTTGTAATAAAAACCCAGGAAGTTGCAGTGCGGCTGCTATAGGACCGAGAATCAGCAAAACAACTATATTTATCCAGTAAACTCTGAAACACGGAGCTGTAGTAGTCAGTATGTTACATCATTTTATAGCAGTACCATTAAAAATATAGGCAATGATGTCATGTTATGCTTTTTTTTATACATGTATCTGTAAAAAATATAGATTTTTACTCCAAGTGGGTATTTTTGTCACGAAGCCGTGCATGTGTGTGATGTTTTGCTGCTTCATCGCTCCTGATTTGAAGGGATCCACCATCAGCAGGTTGCTGCTCAGCCTGAATCCGGCCTGATCGGATCGTTTAAAACAATAAATGCCCCCAGAAACCCCCACAGTCAGACGTGGCTTCATGCTCGTGTCGTTGTTTGCCTCCCTGTGACATTACCTGTTCATCCATGGTGACAGTTTGGGGCCCAAGCAGCAGAACAAAGTGAGAACTCGTGTTTGAAATAAGCAGAAGTTGTGTGAGTTAAAAGCAGGCGGCGCGTCGGCGTTGTTCCCCCCCCACAAACTCGTTGCCACACGTCCACACTCGATTTCTTTGTGCTGATGTTTTCTCCGTTAATGGCCCGAGCTGCATCCTCCTCTGTCGGGAAACACACTCCGACATAAGTGCTTTTGTCCGCTGTGACTCTGACTGGCATTTAATATTTCATGGCATTTAATCCATTTGATATGTTTTTCTCCAAACACACAAAAGATACGCAGCCTTTGTTTGCTTCATCCAGGCCATTATTTCACACTTTTAGATGTGTAAAAGGGCGGCAAGAAAGCAGCTTCCGCTGTATCATTGGAGGCATAAAGTCAGGCCTGGGCTGCTGCTAAAATATGTGCTCATTACCGTAAAACTGAACGCCGCCTCCCTTCCGTTTCAGCGCTTAACCTCACATTTCCAACCATTTGGAACCTGCAGGACGTCCCAGTTGTTCCTGCTGACGGGAGCCTGAGCTGAGGGAAAACCTGGCTCCGAACCGCCGCTAATTATTGTTATTAAAAGAAAAATAATCAACTCTAAATGTGTTACTATTGAAGAAGAGAAAAAAAAGCAACAAATGGTGTTCAAAATAGGGGATGGGGGCCATTTGTGGCCCTGAACCAATTTTTGTGACCCACTCTACAACAAAAGTGAAACATATTTGGACAAAACCACAACTTTTAAATTCAAATCTGCTCAAAAAGAAGTTAAATGCTTTTCTAATCTTTAAGGTTTTCTGCTATTTTCATGATCACTAGGATTGACTTAAACTCTAAATTACAACTTGATGCACCAAAATTTGCTTTTAGTTGCTGTGTTAATATATGGTTAAATACAGTAACTGTCACCAAATGAAAGCTGTTTTTACTGAAGAGCTCAATAGATTTAATATTTTCTCAGTTTTCTTCAATCCAGCCTAAAATATAACTGGATGCTTTTCACATAACAAGCAAAAATATTAGCAGTTTTGGAATTATGATCCCAATCCTACAAAAAACTCTCGTTACTTTATTTAATTTAAATAGTTAATTATTGTTGAGTAGAAAAATATGACAAAATTTTTGGTGATTTTAGTTTTACTTTTTTTATTTATATATTTTTATAAACTATTTTGGACCATTTGACTGAAAGTTCAAACACCAATGTCATAAAGTTTGCTGCCATTTTGGAACTATGTGGAAAATAACCTGGTTTTGTTCATCTGCTGGTGATACGATGTATAAAATGTAACCATGTAAATTAAATACTGTGAAACAGATTGTTTAAAAATTGTATTTGCACCTTTAAAAACTCGTTTTTGCTCTGATTCTGACCAGCATTTTTGCTCCGACGTGAACAAACCCCTTTCAGTTCTTTCCTCCCAGCAAACTTTGCATTAGCAGGTCATTGAATGCTTCTGTGAGCTTCTGCCGCTCCTCTTCATTTTGCTCAGACACAAAAAAAAGCTGTTAGAGTTGAACATGCAGGAGCAGTTTAATGATTTACTGTGATCTCAGGTCATCAATGGATGTTTGCTACTCACAGAAAAATAATAATATAATTAAATCTGAAGTCAAGAAAAGGAAATACTATTTTACTCTTACTTGAGTCTTAGACAGCTACTTTTACTTTGAGTAAAAATATGTTTAAGTTGTGCTACTCTGACTAGAGTGCAATTATGTATTTTATTGTTTCTCAATTATTGTGATAATTTTCTTATAAGATTTTTGATTTATTATTGTTACAATAAATTTCGATTAATAATGTGTTAAAAAACAAAACTCTGGATTGTCAGGATCGTTAGTTTGACTATTTTCTTGTCTGTTTGTTCAATAATCTGCCGACATGCTGTGTGCAGCGTAGTGGTGAAAATGACTTCTCTCTCTGTCCTAACGAAGCTCACAGAGGAATGTTTTTCTGGAGCAGAATTTGTGTTTGTGGTTCTGTGAATGCTGTGTCACCTAAAAAAGACGTAATAAGCAATAAGGTTTTATCGTTATCACAACAGTATTGCTGAAGGTGGTGTTAAAACTTTACTCCAAGCAGAGAGCCACCTCTGGTTCTGAGGAAGATGAGGAGGAGATGAGGAGAAGCAACCGAGGAGGCGTCTCTCTTTGGAAATCAATGGGTAATAGTCTGAAGTCGCAGAGGCGATTAGAGGCGTCGACTTGCCTGTGTTGTAAATGCTGTCAGATCTGTTGAAGGAAGCCTAATACCTCTCAGGTTGAAAGCTGTAATAACATCAACTGTAACCGAATCCGCGGGGAAGTGCAAGTCTGTCTGCGTTTGTGTGAGTGAGTGGAAAAACAACGGGAGGAAGGAGAAAGAGTTTCATTTTGTGTGTGTTACAGCAGGTGTGAGTGTGAGTGTGTGTGTGTGTGTGTGTGTGTGTGTGTGTGT
>NW_026562439.1:1298566-1314939 GCF_027474105.1 Poeciliopsis prolifica
GTGTGTGTGTGTGTGTGTGTGTGTGTGTGTGTGTGTGTTCAGGTTTGCGGCGTGCCGCGGGGTTCGCTGCCGGCGTTTCTCTCCGGCCACCAGACGCCTGTCACTGGCGTGGAAAAAAAACCAGGCTGGTGGATGAGGAGGACAAAGGAGGAGCTGAAATCATGTCACGTAGCGCTAATTCATCTAGCCTCATTAGAGAGCGGGAGGAACCCGGGGGGCGCAGGGGGCCCGGGCCCCACAGACTGCCACACACAGGCGCACGCATGGTGCATTCCCCCGGTGGGTCTGCAGCACATGCTTCCACACTGCAAAAACACACCAAGTATTTCTGGGCTAATATCTTAGCATACAGAGGTGGATAATAACTAGTTGCTTTTACTGGAGTTATTTTATTATCAAGTATCACCACTCTTACTAAAACATGTTTTAACCAAACATTCACCAGACAGACACGCCTGCAGTTTTTGTTCAAGATTTTTATTGAAAGAAACTGATTTGGAAAAAATTATTTTGCCTTTTTTTGTTACTGATATAAATTATTGTCATTTTCGTCCTTAAAACACAAAAAGTTCTAACTAACTTTATTTTTTGGTCCGTCTGTTTATTTTAAAAGATGAATAATTTGATCACTTCCTCAGAACGTCAGTATTCCTTTTACCAAATACTTATTTACTCTTACTGGAGTAATTTATTTTACTCAAGTAAAATAGATTACCTGAGTAAAAATATGTTGCACTATTGCTACTCTTACCTCTTACCTGAGTACAGTTTTGAGTATTCTACCAACCCCTGTTAGTTCACTTGAAATAAGATAAAAGAGCACAGCAACACTTTCCCACTCTGCTCCTCCAGACTAGCCAGCAGCTATTAGCAAACACCTGGTGGAACTGCTGAGCTCATTACAGGAGCTTCTTCTCTTCTCTTCTTCTCTATTAAAGGCTTAACAGAGGAGCCATGTTGTGATGACTTCCTGAAGGCAGAGTTTCAGAAAGAGTGGGAGCTTCTTAAAGAGACAGAGGCTCAATTTCACAAGGTTTTGATATGAACAGCATTTTTATAACAACTGAAGGAAACATATTTACTTGATTATGTTATAAAATGACACTATGTTCCTGGAAAACACATAGAATTGATGAAAAAGTGGTAGTTTCACTGGCAGATTATTTAATTTCTAACAAAACATTTTTCCCATGTTACAGAATAATCTGCCATTGGAACTATTGTTTTTTTTTCATCAATATTAAGGAAACATTGATGCCTGCTTCCTGCTGAAAAGTTACTTGTGAGTTAGTTTTGTATTATTTCAAAGTGCTGAGGCCTTTGCAGTGGAAACTTGAGCAGAAATCTTTGGTAACATGTTGTGTTTTTGAAGTGCAGTCAGATCTGGTTTCTCTGCTCACGTACGCAGACGACACCGCCGCGCGGCGCTGCGCGGGGGCAGTTTGGGGAATAGAAAATTGCCTTCTCAGGAAGGCCCTGGCCAATTAAGGACCTGACCGTATTGAATGTCAAGTGTTAATTTAGGCTCCCCATCCCCCCCATCCTCACCCCTCAATTTCCCAGCAGGGTGGGGGAAACGGGCTGAATGTGTGTGTGAGATGAGCAAACGCGTGTCAAGCCAAAGTTGATTGCCTCGCTCCGTATTATGTGTCGCAGGCAAGTGGCAACTGTGCTCCCGCCTTTTAGCCTTTCACGCCCCCCAGAGGGACCCCAGCCTGGAGGAGGAGGAGGAGGAAGAAGAGGAGGAGGAGGAGGAGGAGGAGGAGGATTAACTGTACCGCTGCGATAAGAGCGGAGGGGGACAGACAGGGAGAGGACCAAGGCTTGGTTTGATCTCCAAGGACTGGGCGGCGACTTTGATAGTCTTTTAATTGCCTTCATTTCGCAGAGGTGACGTCCCTCGGAGACATCCTTTAAAACCGAGCGTGACTTTAAAGTTTAAAGTCCCGCTGAACGCTTTGATCTCGTAGGTTGAGTCTGAGTTGGGCTGATGGTAAATGCCCACCTCCTTACCTCCATGATCTAATATACATCCACTTAGTCTTAATGGGCAGATTCCCTTTCTCCTCTTGTGATGACTGTTGCACTCTTTAAAAGTGAAACTGCCAGCTTGTCTTTCCCATCTGACCCCCTCCTTTGTCTCCGTCGGTCTCTGCCTCCGCGACCTCCGCCTGGGTTACAGCAGTTTATGCTGCAAACTGACCTTCCTCTCTTTGTTTTGCATTCATGTTGTCACATATGCATGAACGTGTGCAGCACTGCTAGACGTGATGATGTGAAACTGAGTAAAGAGGGCGAGTATCAATCATTTACCTCTGAGTGTTGTTAGTGTCTGCAAAGTTGTGACAGAGAAGGTTGGGTCATCTGCACAGATGCAAACAGATGAGAAAACGCTGCAGAAGTTCCTCCAGTTTGGGTTTGTTTCATGTGTTGAAAGCATTTTAATAGGACAGAAAGTAAATATCTTTAATTGTTGTAACAGCAGCAAAGTGACAATCAGAGCACGAAGAAGTGTAAAAATAAGAATAACGTAACACTGTAAACTCTGAACCAAAGGAATTTGTAACTGTGTAAGATAATGTAGACAATGTTCTTTAATAAAATAATAAATTAACAATTTATTGAAGCTGGGATGTAAACATTTTTTGGCAGTATGAGATTTGTTTACATCAGCAATATTCTGCTAATGTTGATAAAACACAATTTAGGATTTTCATTAAATAAAAAACAATTAAAAACACTTATGAATGAATTTGTCACGTATCATCCAACTACTTCCTGTGGTCTTCTTTGTGGTTTGGGTCAGTGGTAACGTTCAGCTGTTGATCACGTGTGAAAAAAGTTGTGTTCAGTTTTATTGGTTAGCTTTTATGCTAAGATATTTTTCTTGCATTTGCAAAGCATCTCATGCAGCCAAGGGCGAAGAAAAGCAACATCATTCATATTAGCTTTTATGCTAACACTAGACACTGGTGATTGCAAATCAGCCAATCAAGGAGCTTCAAGAGCAGAGGAAAGAAAACCATCAATATTAGCTTCTATGCTAATCCAGTAGCCCAAAGAATGGAGAAAGGCTAAACAGGAGATGTTAGGTTTTATGCTAGTGCTAGTATGATTTCCACAGTCTCCAATATTAATGTTAGCTTCTATGCTATAGCTGAGATTGTTTTTGCTTTTTATTTTATTACACGTTAAGCTATATTTGGTGTTTTAACTATTAAAATAGTTAAATGCTAGTTAGCAGTTGTTCCAAGTGTTTTTTGAGAGTCTCCTGTAATCATGGATTCAGCTATTTGTGGGTCACAACTGCTGGTATTTATGCTGTATTTGTTTCCAGTGAATGAGTTAATTAGGTAAAAATAGTTGCTGTGTTTCCAGAATCAGTGGCAGAGTCCCGGACAGGCAGCTGTTGCAGGTCAGTGTTTGGAGTAATTCAGACCCTGATCACAGATAACAAACCACAGGGAGCGCGCTAAAGCAGAGAGGAAGAGTTCAGCCGCTTGGCAGACTCTGGAGTTCGACTGGACTGAGAAGTCTGTCAGGCTCAAATTGATCACCAGCCCTGGGAAACTGGGAGCAAACAGAAAGGGACGTGGACAGATGCCACAGATCAGGCAGAAAGAGAAAGAAACGGGGAGAATCTGTGGCTTAATCTGCCCAGAACGGCCATTTTCCCCTCTGGATGATAGATGTCGTGGGCCTACCGGGTGACACAGATGGATAACGCAGGCGTCCGAGGTGATAGGGTTATAAATTAACACATTACTGGACCCTAATGTGGATTACAGCGGCCCACCTCACAGCAACGCGATCAGCCCTGCAGGCGAACACACCAACACGCCCACAGCTTCGCTGATGCGTCGCGCTGAGCTCAGGATGCGGATCGTGCTCCTCAAGTGGCATTGATTTGGCAAAGTGCTGAATGAGCAGCACCGCTCCAGCTGCTGTTCCTTCTCCGCTTTCTTTACTGGTTTCCTGCATTTCACACTTTGGTCCTCATTTATTCTCCTTTTGCTGCTTTAGTGCAGCGCAGAAAGATCTCTCCTCTCCGATTCTTTCACTGCAAAAACATGAAATCTTATTTATGTTTAGTTTCTAGTGCAAATATCTTAGTATGCTTGAAAAGAGACAAAACTAACAAGTAACTTTTCTGCTAGATATACATTTGAAGTAAATAATTCCTTTAATATTGATACTGGCAGATCATTTCACATAGAACAAGACATTTTTCCCATAAGTTCAGTAATTTGTTAGTACTTTTTCATCAACATTAAGAAGTTATTGACTCAACACAAACTCCTCTATGCTGCTGAAAAGTTACTGATGAGTTAGTTTTGTGTTATTTAATGTGCATTAAGGTCTTTGCATGAGAAACCAAACCAGAAGTGCTTGGTGAGACTTTTGTGTTTTTACAGTGTTCGCTGCTCTGCCAAGACTTCTCCAGAGTTTCTCTCCTCAGATGTCCTGAAAAGTGTCTGCCTCTGCTTTCTCTCTCCAGCTGGAACATTTCTTCTTCTGGCCCACACAGTTTTCACCAGCCAAAGCTGTTATGTCCCCCGAAGTTGAGCCCAAAAGGGAAGTGGTGTGTGTGTGTATTTGTAGCTGGGGATTGGTGTTTAATAGCCCGACATACAGAAGAGCTAATATCCAGAGCAGCAGTAGCCTGCGCGCTGCAAGGCCACACACAGAGGCGCGGCTCTGAGCAGCCTCACAGTTTTGGGAACTCGGCTCGCCGCCTGCGAAGCGAGGCGAGGGCCCAGACTTCTCCCAGTCGACCGCAGCCGATTCAGAGTCGCTGCGTGCGGCGACCGCCACCGGTTCCTCTGACGAGTTTCAGCTGAAAGCGAAACGTTGTCAGCGTCCGCTCAGAGTGTGTGTGACGTCAAGCATGAGATGAAGAAACTGTCCCTCCTGTCTTCCTTTCTCTCTGTGGTTCGGCCCAAACAGTTAACATCTGGTGACCAGCACCTGACCTTCATATGGCCTCTCTCACACACACACACACGCACGCACACACACACACACTTCACCAACATAAAAGCACAACAAGAGCCGGACAGCGTCCAAGCGATGAGTGAATGACCGCCTGCGCCCCCTGCCTCCCCCGCTGCGCCGGTTCTGCCAGACCTCTGGGGTCCCTGCAGATGATTGGTCAATGAAAGGTTGACGATGCGTCCAAAGTGTCAGGAGAAACGGTCCGAAAGCTCAAGGGGCGAGAAAACAGAACCTTCTGCACCCTGAGGGCAACTTTTACAGCTACTTGATTTATTTTGTTGCGGTAACTTGTTTTTTAATTTGGAGAGAGACGAAGTTTGATGTGGGAAAAATGTAAATTATTTCCTAAGATTCATAAAAATGTTCATCTTGTCACATGACTTTTTCCCATGTTATAAATGATATGATCCACATTAATAATCAGAACATTGACTTATAACAAACTCCTACATCTTTCTGAAAAGTTACTTTTGTCTTATTTCAAAAGTACTAAAATATCTGCAGTAGAAATGAGGCCAAAAGTATTTGGTCAAAATTTGCGTTTTTGCAGTGTGGTAAAAATTGGGCCAATTTAATCTTTAATTTAGTGATCGGTGCGTCACCAGCTGGACCAGATGGCTGTTTGTGTTGCACTGAGGGCCGATAAGAAGGAAAACGTCCCGAGAAACGAGGTCAGAGGCAGAAAAGGAGGGGCTCATGCATCACAGGCCAGTGACGCACCGGGGTCGCGACCTTTTATCACCCTTTGTTGCCTCTTTGTTGTTGTCTTTTTGCGGGTGAAAGTGTGTCAGAGAGTGAGTGTCCCGTCAGAGGAAGAAGGAAAACTCACCGCCGCTCCCTGCAAACGCAGCCCGGGTGAACAAGGACCGCGCGGAGATCAGGTCGGAGAGAGAGAGCCTCACTTTTTGGGTTTCACCCAAACCGGGGGAGATCTGGAGGGCAGCGGTGACAGGGAGCGACGGAGTGGAGCGACTCGGCGAGAAAAAAACACTTAGAGCGCGAGGAGGGGCGGCGGGGAGCAGCCTTGGGACGGGGGGCGCGGGGCGGCGGGGAGGAAGCAGGAGCGTGTCCCCGCCTGAGGCTGATGCATTGTGACAGTCACTTAGAAGGATTTCACTTCCCCTAAACTGTGGCTTGCAGGAAGAAACACCATAAGTTGGGACAATTACTGGCTGAAGGAGATATGACAGGACACATGCAGAGCCACAGAGGGAGGGCAGTGTGTGTGTGTGTGTGTGTGTGTGTGTGTGTGTGTGTGTGTGTGTGTACAGAGAGTTGTATCATTTGCTGCATATATGGATGGTTTCACTGCAAAAACACGAAATCTTACCAAGTATTTTTGGTTTAGTCTCCAGAGTCAAAAATCTTTTTACACTTGAAAAAAGACAAAACTAAGTTAAAAGTAACTTTTCAGCAACAGTTTAATGTTCAATTCTTTAATATTAGGTGAAAGTGTTATAGGTGAAATAGTCTTTATTAGTATTAAATAATAATTTACTTAAGTCATTGACTTAAAGCTCTTAGGACTGTATTGAACAGATAGTTTTCACTTTTATTTGAGAACTGCAGAAACACTAAATGTTAGTTTTTAGTGCAAATATCTTAAAATAAGACAAAAGTTACAAGTAACTTTTCAGCAACAATTTAATGTTCAATTCCTTAATATTGATGAAAAAGTGCTTGTTCCATCAGCAGATTATTTAATTTATAACATTTATAAATTTTTCCAGTGTGATAAGTGAAATAATCTGCCAGTTGAACCGGAACGTTCTCAAAAACATGAAGGAATTACTGACATTAAACAAGCTTTTCTCATGTTGCTGACAAGTTACCTGTCAGTTTGTCTCATTTGAGGTGCATGGAGATGTCTGCAGTAGAAAGCAGACGTTGTGTTTTTGCAGTGCAGTGCATGCCTGCAGGTCCAGGGAGGGCTGCCTGCGTCCTGCTCCTCCTGGTACGGAGCGTCACGCCGCAGCCTCCCTCATTCCTTCACCTCCGCGCTGCAGCCCAACCTGGTGACGAAGGCCAGCAGGGAGGAAGGAGAGAAAAACAAAAGAATCCATCAAACCAACTGAAACCAGGCCAAAACGAAGAGAAATGGACTTCATTTAGTTTTTGACTTTAGTCAGTTTTTTTTATTGTTGAATTTTAATACTTTGGTCTTTGGTGTCGTAGGCTTGATGAATGTCCAGAATGTTCTCCGCGCTGCAGCACATTGTGTTACCCGTGTGCTGCGAGGCTTGCCAAGAATGTCTCTGTAATTTGGGTGTAAGTGGATTCCAAGAAATACAGTTTTTCTTCTTCATTGAGTCGTTTTGCTTTCAGCGCCGTTATGTCCTCACGGTGTGTCTGAGAGGGATGGAGGGAGGGAGGGCGCAGTTATCTGCGGCGCTGCGGGGCACCCACCGTCCGGCGTCAGTACGGTCAGAGCGTCCAAAACACTGCGTCCTGCTTTCATTGACCTTGTTTGCAAAACGCTGGACATTTTTTAGGATTAATGTGAAGAGAACAAGTAGCACAACTTCAACCTGGTTCACAAAAAACACAAAATTTGAAGTGTTTGTGTGATTTCTACTGCTAATGCGACAAAACAGACAAATTTTACAAACACTGGCAGATTATTTCACTTATAACAAAACATTTGTTTCATAAGTGGGAAAATCTACACATAAAATCAGAACATCGACTTAAAACATGTTTCTCCTCCTTCCTCAAAAGTTACTTGTAGGTTAGTTTTGTCTTATTTTAAGTGTGATAAGATATTTGAACTAGAAACTAGACAAAAATAATTCTGTGCTTTTGCAGAGCTCAAGTAAAAGCAAAAAGTATTTGTCCAATAAATTACTCCAATAAGGGTAGAAAAGTGATCTTAACAAAATATAAAATGATGTGTAAATTCTTTTATTTTACAGACTAAATGAATACAAATAATTGCTTAATAAAAAAATGAATTAATCTTTTTAACAAGAAACTGACAGGCAGTGTAAATATGCTGGAGAGCAAAATGACAATATTATTTATCAATCAGTATTTTTTGCAGAGGCCTCATTAGATGCAACTTACTTGTACAAATACATATATAATCGTAAAGAGTTGGATGGATAAAAACAAAAATTCCTCATTTATTTAAAAATGCATGGAAATGTAATTATTTGTGTTTGTCAGTTATGGATTCATTTTGCCAGCTGTGACTCAGTCATTTGAACGCAGATCCACTCCTGCAGCGTTAGCAGCGTTAGCAGCGTTAGCTCCATAGTTCAGTTTGTTGTTTTATTCCTCTGCTGGTCAAACTGGGATCGACTGCAGCAAAGCAGATTCAGTTTTCAGATGATTCCCATTCATGTCACCTTCACTGCCTGCGCTGCTCTGCGCTCATCAGTATGGCTGCAAGACGTTGGTTTGAGATTAACTCCCCGATCTCTGTTTTCCTTTTCCCTCTGGGTTTGTTCTGATGCGCCTCAACGGTTGGCAATGGATGGATGGATGGATGGATATAAATTCTAAATAAATGAGCTGTAGGAAATTGTCAGTTTTATTGTTTGTAAATTCCTGCCTTTAATTTAGTCAAAATTAAATATTTGACTAAATTATTTCAGTCAGTTTTGCTCTTAACTTGAAATGAAGCAGTCAGAGTGTTTCACAGTGTATCTGTACTGGATTGACTCTTTTTATTTCTGCCAATATTAAGTTAGAAAGTTTATTTTCTGAGAATTTGACAGCTGCTTTTGGCAGGTTGCTGCTTCCTAAACTTGGAAAAAAACTCAATTCAATTCAAAAATACTTTATTCATCCAAGTATCTTCAGGTGATTCTGCAGGCAGGAAGGATCCAGCAGGAACAGTCAGTGTAACTGTGATTCTGAAACAGCCTCTGACTGAAGATTGTTGCTGTCTGACCGTCTCATTACTGCACTGCAGAAACACAAAATGACCAAGTATTGTTTTTCTATTACAAATATCTTGGTACATTTTCAACAACTAATAGGTAATTTTTCAGTAAGATGAAGGAGCTTGTTTTGATAAATATGTCCTTAATATTGATCAAATGTTACCAGTTCAACTAGCAGTTTATTTTGTTTCTAACAAAACATTTTTCACATGTTATAAACAAAATAATCAGCCAGTGAAGCTCGTAGTTTTCCATCAACTTTAAGGAGTTACTGACTTAAAACAAGATCCTTTATTTTACTGAAAAGTTACTTTTATCAAATGATATTTGCACAAAACACCAAACCAAAATACTTGGTAACATTTTGTGTTTTTCCAGCGTTTTCATAGCACATAACAGATCGATTTCCAGCAGAGACGATCTTTCACAGTAATAGCAGTTGGTGTCAGCTGCTAATCCACCTCGTTTGCTTTTGCCACTCCTCTGTTGATCTCTGGAGACGTTGGAGTCGGGGATGTGACGCTCCCGCCATTCAGCCTGTTTGCATCCATGCAGCCTCCCTTTAAACTCCTCTGAGAGATTGTGAAAAAATGAAAACAGAACAACAATACCACGATGCTATGGTTACGCATTATAATAACCGTCTGAAAGGGGAAAAAAGTAGGAAGAGAAAAACTTCCAGCTGCACAAGATCCAAAACCAGAGGCTATAAGTGTCAAACCATACAACAGATAAATCTGGACCCAAATCTAGAAAATAAATAACAAACCAGAGCTAACTGGCCATCTCCAACATGCTGCCACCACCACGCGCCGATCTGGACTAAAAAACCGAACTGCTTCCTCCTCCTTAATGCATATTAGCCATAGTTTCTTGAAGCAGTCATTACGGATGACAGGGGTCAGCAGAGGTTGTCGCCTGAGCACTCCATCGACCGGCGGGTCGATAATGGACTCGTGTCTGTCCACGGTGACCCTTACAGTGATCTATATGAGCGGGGAAGCAATATCAGCCGCGTGTTGGTGGGCGTTTGTGAGCAGATTAAAAGTCAGCAGATCGTGATCCATGTTGTGAACCGCTGGAGTTTTGGGAAAAGTGACTGAAAGTCCATCATCACATCAGAGGGAAGACTTTAAATTACTGATGTTAGCTTCGAACCGGGGATGAATCCATCCATGTTTTGCTCTTTCCAAACTGACATCCGACGCTTGGTATTGGCCGACACCGGTCCAATACAGAAAAACAGCTCAACTGACTTAAAACATTTTATTTTTTAAATATTGGGATCAATACAGACATTAAAAATCACCCAACGGCTTAGCACTAAACTACATCATAGCAACCATCCAGACCTCTTCTGGTTCTGGTTCTGTTCTACATCCAGAACCGAACATGGGGGTGCAGCATTCACAAATCTGGAACAAACTTCCAGAAAACTGTAAAACTGCTGAAACACTGAGTTCCTTTAAATTAAAGCTAATAATTAGAATATTGATCAACATGTTTGATGTTTTGATGATGAAAATGTAACGTTTGTTGTCGGTTCCACAGTTTCTAACTGAACAGGGTTTTTTCCCCCCAGTGTTTTATAAGCCTGGCGGGTCACCAGGCTTTACTTTCCCTGCTAGTTTATTTATTACAGGCGTATTTGAACACCAGTATCGGTGATAGCAAAGACGACTCTTTGGTTAAATGGTTGGAAGCGTAATGGCGACATAATTCATCCAGCGGCGTGAAGTCAGCTTGCTTACAGAGGGAAACCACTTCCTGTCTCTGCCTGGGTTTTGGACGTTTTTCATGATGTTTTTCATGATTTTATGTTGTAAAGCGATTTGAACTGCCTTGTAGCTGAAATGTGTTTTACGAATAAACTCAACTGATTGATTGATGATGGAACGGTGTTAGTGAAGGTAAAACCTTCAGCAGCGGCGACTCCCCATCTCGTCCACAGGCCTAAATAATTCATCTGCTCTCGCTCTACCTCGGTCCTTCACCGTCTCCCCTCCTCCTCCTCTCACACTCCTCTTAGCACTTGCTTCATTTGTTTGCTTTAAGGAGCTAAATCTTGTTTGCACGTATTAATAAGTCAAGGCGGATTATGCCCCCGCCCGCCGCCGCGGCCCCTCCAGCACCCCAGCCGTCTCTGCTTACACTGTTTGGCTCTGTTTGCTCTCCCTCCCCTCCTGAATGTGCCAGAGCTAGCGCGCTAAGCTAATTAGATTAATTCCAACGCCCATAATGATTGCTTGCCATCCATTTTTAATGACCGGAGCATATCAAAGAATAGTAAAGCGTGTTACCCGCAGCCCCCCTCTGGCTCCCCAGGGTGTCGCGGCTCGGCTGGGGGCCCTGGCTGAGTGTTAGCCTGTTAGCATCTTGCCCATTATTTGTGGTCTCTCTCCCTATGTGCGTGCTTACATATGTGTCACTGCAGGCTAAAAGGGAACATGTGTTCAGCTTGGCCTTTTATAGACCCTCTGACACACACACACACACACGCACGCACACACACACACACACACACACACACACACACACACACACACACACACACACACATAGATAAAGCAAACAAAAACAAACAAATTAACAAAAAGATAAATATTCACATTCCTGCAACATTTTCACATTTATCACACTGCCACCACAATCTTCACTGAGATTTTTGTGCTAAATTTTCTTTTTCAGGCTTAACGAACATTCACGGACCACCTAACTTGAAATTGTCCCCACAATAACAAAACAGCTCGATTTACACAACCTGACATGAACATTTTAGCCTCTTTTCTCACTTATTGTCCTTTTTGTTCATCCTGATAAGAAATTCGGTGCTGCTTTGTAAATGTGATTGGCAGCAACAAAACCATGAACCACGTTGGGCATTCTGAGGTATTTACAGATTCTGAAAGTGGTTTCTGAGCGTTCCAATAATGGAAAACACATGGAAATCAAAAAAGAAATGTTTTGTGTGCATTGATAACATTTTAGAGCCATTTGTAATTTCAAAGCGTGATAAAAAAAAAAAGACTGGAGTTGCTTTGGCAGAATCATTTTCTTTCAGGCTGAAGAAACCTTGACGTAAATAATTATTTTATTTCAAGCGTTATGATGCAGTTCAGCAGCGCGGGACGCGATTTGGGTCATAATAATGTTACGACTGCAACTAACCCTGAAAACTGGAAAATATTCCTGCAGACATTAATTTCTTCGATCATATATAAAATCGTGCCATTGTTTTATATTCAGTTTTTCTTTTCGGTGACCTGGTATTAAGCCACGTATCCATTATTATTTTTAAACAGATCTTTGGTAATGTCACTGTTTGCATTGCACTTTGACCTCACATCACATCAAATGAAAACCGGTGTTTACTTGCTGTACCTTTCCTGTGATGTTGTTGTTTACAGCCGTTGTCGTAGCTCAACAATTTCACCAGATGTTTGCTAGTTGCTGCTGCCGCTAGTTTGTGGGAGCTGAGTGGGAAGGGAGGCGCTCTGTGAGGTGAAACCTCTCTGTTGGGCTGCAGCTTTAAAGTGGAGCTTGTGTTAGAATGACCTAGTCAAAGCCCAGAATCCAAATAAACTCTAGGAATTTTGCAGAAAAGAATGAAAAGTTACTAACATTGCAACAAAATCCAGATAGAAACCTCTGTGTCTGGATGTGTGTGCAGAAATCGCATAAAACCCCAAAATACACTGAATATTTTGACTGTATCAATACTTCATTCTTCTATATCATATCCAGTTTTCCTCAAAATACATAATCAAGCATTAAATCATAGTTTACACCTTTCTCTCCCTGAGCAGCTGCACTCATCTCCCCTCTTTATGCATTTGAGATGTTGCTCATCTTTAATAGATAGATCCAAGCCTCCCCTCCTCTCTCTGCCTCTCTTCTCTGTAAAAGTGGCATAAATATTTGAGAGGGAAGCAGTTCAAAAGTGGAGGGAAAGGGGCGTTTAGAGTCGCCGTTTGGAAACACAAACGTGAAACGAGAGCCCGCGAAGGGATGAAAGAGTCGGCGCGAGATGGCGAGGTAAGAATCGGAAGTGAGGCCGTCCCAGTTTGGCTCTGAACAAACAGCTTCAACGTACAGAAACTCACACACGGAGTAGATTTCCATAAAATATTAAAGGAGGTGTTTCCTGTAATTATAGCACTGTTTGCCTCTGCCTCAAAGCCTGATCTGTAATTAAACAGGATCACACACACACACACACACACACACACACACACACACACACACACACACTCCCCCCTGAGATTGCTGTAATTCATACTCTCCTTTAACACATGCTCAAATTTGTACCTGCACACTCAATGAACTCATTCATAGACAAGTGGCCCTGCATGCTAAGACTTGAGCAAACACCTTTTTATCTAAAAAAATAAAAATGAAACTAGGAGTGTATAAAATGCTTTCCCAGACACCCTGCTGTGATGTTACCTCCATAACATCCAGATATTGATCCATCTTCCCTCCTCTTTAATCCCCTTTCCTTATCTAATCTGACTACGCCGCTAATGGCAGCCATTCCCAGCCATGAACAAGCGCCATAATGTGCTCCAGTAAGACGTTATGTTGTGAAATGACCCCATTGATTGGCTCGCATCCCTGCTGACAAAAGGGAGAGGTGGCGGCAGTCACTTATTGCTGTTAATGAGCTGTGGGATGGGCCCAGAGTGGCGCTGCGCACAAACACACGGCCCGGCCTGCAAGGCTTTCTGCATAATCGTGGAGGCATCAGTCCTACCTGTCTGCGGCCCGCCACGTTTTGGGCTCGTTAGCGGCGGGAGGCCCCGGCGACGAGCTTTTAATGGCCGACGCTCGGCGTTGTCACGTCGCGTTTTCGATGGCTGTTGCATCTGTTTGTGCTCCTGCATCTGTTGTGTGCACCTGGTGTGTCTGCAGCGGGAGGAGCTGAAATTTACCGCCTGACGGATGAGTCAGGGTTTCTGAGGTAAAGGGGATCCATTGTGCAAAAATTCACATTTTGTGCATCCAGTCGGATGTCTGGTAGGTTTGGGCGATAGGCACTTAAAGTTTCAGCTTCATTTTGTGATAATGGTAAAAGTGAGGATTATGTTTTCATAGCATCACAAACATGAATATTACTTTTCAGGACACCAGTCACATAAAGACACAGTTTCAAATCTATTGATACTTGACGACACTCATTGATCCAATAGTTGAAAAGAAATCCCAACAATAAGTACATTCTTATTGTTCATTTAACACTAAAACCGTAATTTGTGACAACAGTAAATCAAAGTCCACTTCTGCTTTTCATAATGTTTGGTTGTACAGTTGCAGTTTGCAGCCATTTTTACGTGCCGGTGTAAAGGTGGAGTTGGGGGCGTGGCCAGCAGCTGCTTATTTGGATTTGAAGTGACAAGACGCCTTAAAGCAGCTCATTCTGGAAGGAGATCAAAATGGACTAAAGTCTGATTATCTAAGAATGATTTTGTGCAAACAATGTGCTGAACATGTTGTGCGTCGCCTGCAGGCCTATCCTGGCATGTTGGAGGGAGTTTAATGGGTCACCTTTAAGCGTGTAGAGGAGCAGGAGGCGTCTGATGAGGCCACAGGCATCGATCTGAAGGGATTTTATGAATGAGGAGAATCTGCTCCTTCTTGTCTGTGTTTGCATACGAACACAGCCGCCGCTTGTTTTCCGAGCTGGCAGCCCCTCGTGGGGATTATCCGTGGGACGCATCCAGCGTGCATGTGCGACACATGTTTTTTTATTCAATCTTCTTGTCTTTTTATCTTCCGCCACCACCATAACGCTTCCTGCTATTTTCTTCCCAGCTCGGTACAAACGAATAACAGATGTGAGCGGCTGGAACACGCTCCCCTCTCTCCGTTTCCCCCCCTCCTCGTCCTGCGCTGCGACTCGCCTGCGACAACCTCTGCTCTCTCCCTCGTCTCCTGTTTCCCGCTCGCTTCGTTCCCTGAGGCCTGCCCATCCCTCGTCTGCTATGTGGGGACAAGAAGCTGCTCCCACTCCCCACCCACAACCTCTTTTCTGGGTTTTGGTAAAACATTTGTAGACAACATATGCTAAAAAAACAATTAGCTGAATGATAAATTGTCCCAGAAGTTATGATAGTAAAAATAATGTTGTTGTTTTGAGACCATTTTCAAGTAATAAAATGCAAGAACACATTATCAAAGGACAATAAACTTTAAATTCTAGGGAACATTGAAACCTGCAACTGGAAGATGTTTTAATATCCACAATAAATAAACAAAACACCAAATAACAAATAACATTAATTATGAAGTGTCTGTAAACAAAAAAACCATTCAGTTTTTGGGAGAAAGCGAAAGAAAAATGCACAAAATGATCATGCAGATGGAAATTTTCCACCTTGTTTTAGTTTATCATGTGATTTTTTCTCTTAGTGCGGCAGGTTTATTCTATAAGTGAAACCACAACACAAAAAACTGGTGTCCAAATCGTCTTGTTAGCTCCGTCTAACGACAGCTAAACACCAAAAAGGCGTGTTTACGTCTAGCAGGAAAACATCAGCAGACGAGGCTTGGATTTGGAAATCCCCGTGCCTCTGGTAAGGTTCGCTACTTATTCTGCCGATGTGTTTCTTTCTCCACTTTAACGCGATTCGCGAGGGTCAAAACTATTTTCTATGCAAATTTGAGTTAGTAATTTTGAATTTTGATATTTCCGCCAACTTTTTGTAATGTGACACTTTGAAATGGATGGAAACACAGTTACTGGTGAAAATCGCATAATTTTCCACGGAGCTCTGAGTGAAGTGTTGTGTGATTGGTCTGAGTGAAGTGTTGTGTGATTGGGCCGACGTTTGTTACCATGTTTTATGGTAAACTTACTCAAAGCATTTCACTTCAGCTGCTCCGTACATTTGTACAATTTTTACAAAATACCAAACGGCTAAAATCTCCTGGATTTAAAATTCTTTAAAGGAAAGTTTGCCGCTTTCTTCGCATCCTGAAACGGGAGCATCAGAGTTTTAGGACCAGATTTTTCTGATGCTTTATTCAACAATTCTGATTCTTTGTATTTGTTACAAAAAAAATCCCAGTTAAATCCATAAAATGTTGTGATAAAGGTAGAAATCTTCACTGCGTATCAATACATTTCAAAGCACTGTAAAGTTCCCAGGACAGATTATTTTTGAAGATTAGTAATTAAACCCTCACCCAATAGTTTACTTATTAATTAGAGCCTCTGAAGAATACCACCGTGTCATATCGATGTGGCACGGTTAAAAAAAAAGAGTATTTATGTAAGAGGATAAAGCGAGGTGTCTGGGAAGAGTCAATAATTTCATATGTAAGCCTGTGAAATAAATGACCTAATATCTGCAATGAGAAGGCTCATTTTAAAGCCGTAATCCCAGCTCTGATTCTTGGGAAGACAGGAGCAACAGGATCAATGAGGGTTTAGATCCTGGGAAATTAGTGCACACACACACACACACACACACACACACACACACACACACA
>NW_026562439.1:1315039-1331290 GCF_027474105.1 Poeciliopsis prolifica
AAGTGGACCTCAGGCCTGCATAGTGGAAACACATGTTGAGGAAATGATTTCTAATTTTCTCCACACTTTGTGGATTCTCAAATTTATTTTCAGGTTGTCCGAGTTCGACGTAACCAGGACCAGAAGTTAATTCTTACAGCAGCGTTAAAGACAAAGGCAGTCGTGTTTTAACCAGAGAGCGGAGGCTTCCTCTGCACACACACACACACACACACACATTAGAGCCATTGTCACACATGAACAATTAAAATGTCATTACTTAGCTGGAACCGAGCAGCTCAACTAGACAGAGGAGACAAGGGGAAGAAAACGCGAGACCAGAATGGCACTTAACGCTTTCATTATCCAAATGAATGACAATCACATCAATGAGTCGAGACAAAGCAGCACTGTACATCTGTCTGGGAAGCCGCTAACAACTACTAATGAAGGCGGGAAAAAACGGAGGAACATCAGAGCCGACTAAAGGTTTTGATCGGGTTTGGAGGAGCGGTGCCAGATGAACTTTGCCCTCAGAGCGGAGTGAGGAGCCGCGCTGAGAGCTGATTAGTTAAGGAAAACAGGAAATCCTCAGAAATTACACACTTTCTGTAGGAGTAGCATCGACTCTGGAGCTGCGCTAACACAGCAGGTCTGCAGAAATGTATCATTTTTACAGAAAAATATCTTCAGACTCACCGTCTCATTTACAAGAGACAGCAGCAACAAATGATATAAAACAATAACAATACATTAATTTTTGCAGCGGTTGTACGCCTGTCAATAAATCAATTAATCGCGTCATAAATTAAAATATGATTTCCTTTAGTATGATTTTTTTTGTTTTTGTTTTTTCTCTCTTTCTACTGAAAACTGAATGCTAAAAGTTTTCAGTCTTAGGCTGGATGAGACAGAATTACAGAGACTTAATAATTCATTTTATTTGTTGTTTTGTACATTTAAAATGTCTTCCAGTTCCAGTATTAAATATTCAGTGAAATCTTTAATAATGTAGTGTTGCTTTTGTATTACACCTTTACTATTGTACTGCATGAAAATGGATTTAACAACGTTAATGTTTATCACAATAACTTCTGGGACAATTCAGTTGTTGTGACCAGCCTGCAAATTAAACCCGAACGAAATGAACAGTTCATGCCCCCGAAGCGACTTGGATGTGCAGAAGAAGAATGCAGAGCAGCGCTCCGTTCACGGCGGTCATAATAATGGCCGCCGTCGTCTAGTTACTTTATATTAAAGTAACAGGATTGTCACGTTTGGCTTCTTCTGGTGCAGAATCGTGTCGCACGTCTCACCTCAGCGACATAACAGTCAGATAATCAAGTTTTTTTGTATAGCCCATCAGCAGCAAGTGGCTTTACATAATAAAAACAGAAAATTACAAAGTTATACAAAGATAAACGCAGACACTTTGAAAACAATCAGCAATTTAGTTCCACATTTTTACCCCAAATATGTTTGAAGCCAAAACTGATTCTTTCAGGAACGGAGACGATATGAAAGTGCCGCACATCTGATACTTTGGGGTTAAAAAATTCAGATTTGGGTCACATTAGTGGAATAAAAAAGGCGGATTTGGGTCGCATTGGCCTGCTGTGAGAACACAGCGTTGGAGTCTGCACTCTGCTTAGCCGGGCCCGGTAATAAATGGAGAGCAGAGTGGTAGGGGGCATGTAGAGGACAATCATTAGAGCTGCACAGAAGGAGGTGGTGAGGAAAAGCTGCTGGGTGTTAGAAGGAGAGCGCAGGAAGCTCGGCGGTCCCTGAGCATCTGGCACGGCGTTGCAGGCAGCCACGGTCCCTGTCATTAATAGTGATGAAATCATTTAAGCCATCAAGACTAAACGAGCCAGTTAAGAGACACTCAGCGCCGCCGAGACGCTCTGCCTCTGCATGCCGCCGGCATCACACACACAGGGAGGAGCATCTCCATAAACATCCATGAGTGTTAACCCGTTCACACGGAGGAGGCAGGACCATCCAGCCTTTAACTGAAGTGCAGTTATTTAGCGAGGCCCTTTGTTGCTGACCGTCTGGTTGGATCCTGCAGGCGCCGGTTCTTACACTCTCCTCAGGTTTTCTGAACCATTCCTGTATCGAAGCTCCGATTCGGATCATTATCCCAGACGAGTCGTTTTTTTATTTTTTTAGCAGATTGATAATCAAAATCAGCTGAAGCTTCATAGTTCATGATGTCAGATCCTGTAGCAGGGCTCCCATTGCCTTTAAAAGGAAAAAACAGGCCCACAGCATCACATACCCAATGCCATACTCACCCGTAGACAATGAAATAATCCTTAGCAGTTGCAGAAATCCTGATTCGCTCAGCAGGAAAATGTGACCCAGATTCAACTTTTTCACTGCCGTCTGAACGGCACAAAACCAACTGGAACTAAATCCAAATGTTCCTAAAGCGTCTGCAGTCTGAACTGTCGTTTTATCCGACTTTTACGTCATTATTCATTATTTGACATTATTCTGCAAAATAACAAAATCTTACCAAGTATTTTTGGTTTAATTTCTGGTGTAAAAATCTCAGGACACTTGAAATAATTAAAACAAACTTACAAGAAACTTTTCAGCGAGATATAGAAGCTTTTTTAAATGACTGGGTCACCTGTCTGATTATTTTACTCGAAAATGAAATTATCTGACAACTAAACTTGTTCTGTAACTTTAAATTTGATCCACAGACAGCAGTGAACTGTTCACTGCAGCAGGCAGTGAACAGTTCACTGCCTGCTGCTTCTGCGCATTCGGGTCGTAAATCGTTCACACAGAAGTCTGATAGCGGTCGCAAATAATTAGCAGTATGAACGCCCATGCAAAAAATAAAATGAAATAACATTTCAGCAAAAAAACATTTGAACTAAACATCAAAACCTGCTGCATTAGTCTCATATAATCCAAGCTTATTTTTCCAATAACATTTAGCAACTTATGCACATTTCAGTTCTAATATTTGGAGAGAAGAATTTATTTCTTTGACATTTTTACATTTTCGTAAAAACTTCTCTACCGTCCTGCTGAGTGTGGGTTATAAGATGAGTCTGGTTTTATTTTATTCCAGCTTCATTGGTGTTAAACTTTTATGGGCAAGCATAGCTGACTCATGAAGAGCAACAAATGTTTTCTCATTTTTCCCTTTTTGAAGACTTAATGCATCAGATTTTTACCTCTAGGAAACAGGAAGTGATGAACTTTTAGTTCAGTTTCTGAACAAGCAGAACAATAAAATACCTGTACTTTACTTCAGCTGCATTTATTTTATAGGAATGGTTGCATACTGGATGTTTGTTTGTCTTGTGCAGCTGTTCCCAGTTATTCTGGAGTAAATCTGTTCTAAAATGCCGTGAAAACTTTTTAAAATGAATTTTGAATTGTTTCAAATCTCCGGTGCAAAATAAAACCCAGATTTCAGATGTAATTTGTTGCATTGTAGGTTGAAAAAAAGAAGATTGAGACAAAAGCTATCAAACCAAAACCAGATGAAGAGTAACTTCAGAAGTTAACAGTGTTAAAAACAATAATCTGACAATAATTTATCAATTCCGGTTTGGATTTGGAGGAATAACGCTATGAATGCTTTTTTTTGCTGAAGATGTGTATTTTAGCGGCAGAATGTAAAACGTTAGCAGCGATGCTCCGAATGCTGAGCAAATCAAATGTTCCAGTGCGAACCACACAGGTTAATTATCTCTCCAGGCCTCTTTGTGCATTAAGCTCTGCGCTCTGCACGCATTACAGCAGCGAAAACATCTCACATACTGGTGGCCACAGCGAGAGGAGCCAAACGTTGCTGGAATTAAGCAACAAACTGTTGTTTATCATTGGTGCGCCGCAATTTACAAGTGATGCACCATCATTAGAGCTGCAGCGAGCGGAGAGGCAAACCACTGGCTAAATCTGCCATGAAATACTAGACTGCTGCAATAAAAGCTGAGCATCTGCACTAAACTGGAACCAGATGAACCCTGTCAAGGATACACTGTGCTCTTTTCCCCTCCTTGTTTCCTACAAGGCTGTGGGTTGGGATGAATGTTGAGAAGAGTCCTTTTTTTCTTTTCTTTTTTTTTTTTTTGGTAATTGCCTGCGTTGATGTGCATGCATTGTGCGGCAGTATTTTCCAGTCGCATGTGTGTTCCAGTGCATGCTTGTTGGTCTTCGTGGGTATCGTGTTATGAGCTGCACAAGTTCGGCGGCCACAGAGGGAACCGGCTGCCAACAACAGCACAGCCTCTGGCGTGGAGCCACACCGCCCCGCGGCCTTGTCGGGAAGAGTTCACTCCTCCGCTGTCCGCTTGCTCTTCAGAAATCTGTCAAAAATCCTGAATATTCCAGCAGATTAAAAGCCCAGCTTGACCCAAAGGTCGCGCTGCTCGCACCGAGCGCTGCGCTGATGTGGAGCAGAATATAGTGCAGATTTATAGGCTTCATTAGGAGTCAGATGAGAACATTATGGTGCTTATTGTGAATTAGGGCACAGGCTCTTTGCCGTGTTTGCTGCCGGGGCGAGGTTGTGATATCCCCTTACTTCCTCAAGGCCCTCACTCATAGGGGACAAGCGGGCTTTTTTCCATCTCCGTCCCAGACAACTTCTTTCCACAATGTTGGCTTTTGCTTATATAACGATATTTGATCGGTGCAAGGCCAAGCTGGATGGCTCGTTACACTGTACAGATGTAGGACGGTGATTGGTTTATTAGCCTTATAAACATAACGATGTGCTGTGTTTGCTTTTTTGGCAAAGTGGAATGAAAGTGGCTGCAGGACGGTCGGGGTTTTCCTCGTTGCTATTCTCCGGGCGGCGCAGTCGGATGATGTGTTGTGTTTGCAGTAATCCGTCTGAGCGAGTGTTAACGGTCAGAGCGTGTTCTCCGGTGCCGCGGCTCACTCTGCCCTCTGCCCGCCTCCTTTGTCTTGTCATCCTTTTCTCCAGCCTCCGTCAGTGGCACTGCCATTTATTGACAGGGCAGTACATTCTCTGCATATCTGGGGGATTAAGTTGCAAATTTAAGCAGTGGGAAAATCAATGGGTTCCTCTTTTAATTCATGAGAAAGGGCTGTCACTGTGGAGAAAAAACACTGGGAAGATGTGGCTGTTTGGATCACATTCATCTAGGGAGAAGCTGAGGAAGAGGAGGAGGAGGAGGAAGAGGACAGGCTTTAAATCTCTTCATCAAATGAGGGTGAGGCTGATGGAGGCTCATGGGAAATAAAACATGTCCTTTGTTTCTAACTAATCAGATGTTTACACAGATTTCCTAATAAAAAAATATATTTTTTCTGTCATTCTATTCTTACCAAACATATAAACACATTTATTTATTCATATCCTGTAAATAAAAACTTTGGTGTATTTTGTGGGCGTTATACTATAAAGGTACATAAGACATAAATGAATCTGTGACTTTGACTAGGCCATTCTAACATTAACATGCTCAAGCAGCTGAAGACGCGTCTGCTAACCGGCTAATGCGCTAACAGCAGAGCTAAGGTTTTGCTAATTAAATTTTTCAGTTTTTTAAAAACCTTTACTTACATAAAGTTTGACATCTGTGTTGAAGGTTTAAGAAATTAAATTGGTTGAAATCTTTCAAAGGGGAGATATAATTGAAATGTAGCTCCTTAGCATTAGCCTCTGCTAATGGTGTAGCGCTGTAGCATTAGCCTTTTTGTTTGCCTCGTTGCCCACCTCTGTGTTTAAACGTTGTGATGTAATAATGTTTATCCTGGATGTTGGCGGTTGTTTTTTGAACACGTCGCTGCGCAGCAACAGCTCGGAACGGCGCTGCTCATCTGTTTGCGGCCGCCATCTTAAACACCGCGCTTCTCTGGGTAACCATCAGGAAACTCATCAGACACTCAGAGTGTTTTATGACTCCTCTGCTCCAGGGGCGTTCATCCCCAGGTTGCGCTGAGTTACTGTGGATTCCCTGCTGACTTCAGGGAGTTTAGATTTTTTTTAATGAACAGCTCAATATCTAATTCATTAAAGTGGCTGTTTTATTTGATGCACTTTCTTTGCTCCAGCTGAACCCGGGGAGCAAGCCCTCGGGATGATAGATGTCCAGCTGCACACGCACAGAGCAAGCGCCTGGGAGTGTGTGCTGGCTTGTGGCCCCTCAGAGAGAGACCCCGGGGGTCTCCGGCTGATTGTGACTCCTCTCCGCGGGGGCTGAGATCAGGAGTTTTACTCTGTTTGACTGCTGAAAGACAGAAACTGTAATTGGCCCCGCGCGCACTTCCCTCTTCATCATTAGAGGCAGGCCAACAGGCGAGCTTAACAATCGGTTTGGGGCTCGACGCCAGAATCCATCTGACAGAGAAGAAGAGCATGCAAGCCTTTAGTATCGCTGCATGTTCCCTCTGACCCTCTGCAGTCACAGGTTAGCCATACATGTGCATGACGTCATGTTTATGATTAACATGCTGGGATTAGTGCCGCTAACTTTATTGCTCGCGTTGACCACCGCTGAGCAGAGCAATACGAATGAGGTGAAAGTTGCTACTAAATACATCGTTTCAATAGGAACACATCATGTTTCCAAAGAGAAAATCTTTTCAACATCAATATTGACAAAAATAAACACGTAAGTTTCAGTTTTTGCACTGAATTTCTGAAGTGATTTTTGTTTTTGCAGATGCTTCCTTCCCTCTGCAAAACATTTGTAGCAACAAACACCTGAGAGTCAGCAGACTCCAAGACAAGATGGAAACATGCATTGCATAATGCACAAAACCAGCGAATCTAATATACAGCAGGTTGGAGGCACTGAGGACAGAAACCTATGGAGGGGAAGGATGTGGTAAAGTGAAACAGGGATGATTTTTGAAATTTGAAAGGGTCAGAGATGGAGTGGAAGCAGCTCCCTAGCAGGGGTCTGGGGATGTGTCAGGTGCCTGAGCTGTGCTCCGTGCCGGCTAAGGGTTGTTGTTACACCGAGGGCAGCGCCACAAGTCCGAAAGTATTGATTTCCCGCCTTGTCAAGATGCAGAGAACTGTCATGTGGAGAGCACTGACCTTGGTACGCGCACTAAGACAACTATTCCCCGCGGCCCCCCACGGCACCGAGAGCAGAGAGAAGCAAGACGTAGCAGCATCAAGCAGCAAACAACAACAAGCTGCTAAGACTCCTGCAGGGGGGAGATGAAGAAGGTGAGGTTGGGAGGAAGGGAAGGGAAAGGAGAGAATAAAGGATCAGGAAGCAAGACGGAGAGGGGAGAGGAGCTAACAGTCAAAGCCAGGGTTGGTTCCCCTGAGTTGTCAGTGGGCAGCGCAGTGTCTGGTTATCACGCTGTTTGAAATGACAATGGCTTGACTTGTATTTTCCTCCTGAGACCCAACTCAGATCTATAAACCAGAAGGAGGAGGGAGGAGGAAGCCTTGGAAGACTGGAGACAAGAAAAGGATGGTCAGAAAAAGCAAAGGGAGGAGAGGAGGCAGGCTGACACAAAGAGACGAGAGCCTCCTTCTGTTTCTGCTGCTTGTAGCCTTTGAGATCCGCAGAAAGGCACCGAGAGGAAGGAAGGGAAATAAGGCAGCCGCTCCAGTGAAATGTTTTTCAAGTGGGAGCTCCGTCAGGACTTGACAACAAGAAAGAGCTCGCTGTCACCTGCAGCTACAAGACGAGGCTCATCCCCAGTCACAGCGGAGATGCTAAAAAACACTACAAAGAGCTCTCCCTGGGTTAGATCGCGGTGACAGACACTTAAGAGGCCCGGCTTTAGTCACACATCTCTTTCCTCAGATCCGGGCGTTTTGCTAACAAGCTCAGCGGCGAGTTTCCTCTCCTATACACAGAGGCCTCGGGATAAAGGCCACTTCTTCATGATGAACAGTTCGGTGTGGAGTTGAGAGGGAATCTGAGCTCAAAGTCTCTTTTTAGAGGCTGAAAGAAGTCGGATCCTAATTGAATTAGCTGACTTATTAGTGTTTGGCGCTGTAAGCTCAGCTGTAAGTGAGGACATGGGGACTTTTGGGAGTGGATTCAAGGAGTAGTGTTGGTTTTGGTTCTAATTTTACCCTCTCTTGACACACATTATTCCCCTTATAGCAGCACTTAGGCCTGGATATGCTAATGCTAGCCGTAATGTGTGTGCAAGCAGGTTTAAGGCAAACCTGAAACACAGCGACGGCAGCATTAACAGTTATTCATAAACAAGATTAATAAAAAGCAGAAGTTCTAAAATATTCACTGATTGTTTCATTTGAAGATAAAAACAGGCGAACCTCCTTTATCCCCTGCCTCCCAATCCTCTTATTTAAAAATGTGGAGAAAACAGATTAATCTCACCTTTGGCCATATTACAGCACGGCTGCCTTGATGCTGACCGTAGCCTCCGCTATTTTACCTTAATTTGGTCTAAATCTTGTTACTAATTAGCCTTGCTTTTATTATCTCGGGGTATTAAATCCAAAGGCTTTAGGAGAATTAACTTTACTCAAAGAAAAATGAAAGAATGGAAATGAAAAACACACTCGCTCTCTTGCAGTGACTCTAGTTTCCTCTCATTTTATGCCTCTGTTGTTGTTTCTTCACTATTTGTAAAAATCAAACTCATTCTTTCATGGATTAGATGATTTGGACAAAAGAGGATTAGGTTCACAGAAATAAAAATAATTTAGACTTTAATCTTAGCAGTGGAGGGTCCCCGACTGCTAACCCTAAAGCGCCAATCAGAAACATTAGTTTCACTAATGCTAAAGCGCTACGTCGACACAATATTGAGCCAAAGCTAAAGCTAATATGTTAACTTCAATTCAAGTAACGTAGTTGTAAAACTTTTATCCTCAAACACCAATTTAACTTACACTTTATAATTTACATGTTTTGTAACATCCTAAGTTGTTGCACAAGTTTAAATCTTTTCTATTGTTAAAGAGGAAAGAAATGGAACTGCTGCATAAACAGACTTCAAAATAAGAGCATAAATATAAACGTTTAAACTACCTGAAGAGCAAAACTTCAACATAAAGGTCAGTATTGAACTACAGGTTTACTAAACAGCCAGTTAAATTAGTGAATAAGAATTTATCCAGGTGAGTTAAACATTTTCAAAGTTTGTAAAAAGCAATAAATGAAAAATTAGCTTCACTTTTAGCGGACAAGCTAACCTCAAACGTCTGAATCTCACAATTCAGACTTTTTTTTTCTCAGTGTTTGAAACTTAAATGTATATCCAACATTTTTTGGTTTAGTACTTCGCACAAGCTCCAAATACAACACCCTGAAGACTGAGATTGTAAAGCAATGTGAAAAAAATTAAAGGTGTAGAAGATACTTCTGCCAGCTACTGCAGATTGTTGGCATGAGAATAAGACTTTCCTGCAAACAGCACAAAACTTTGCATGTCATTAAGGACATTAAAGTGGGAGCCAACATGCCACTTAGCCTCCATACTTAGCTGTTCAGTGAAAGGTTGTGCTAAAAGCAGCTGATTGGCCCAGGCCGTCTGCTCTCTTTGGGGACGCTCTTTGGGGACGGACATGCCAGGGAGGCCTTCGCTTCCCCTGGTTTCCCTCCTGGAGCCAAACGGCAGCGCGCCAAGCACATTCCCTGACTGACACATGATGAACTTGGGGACAGGTGACCAAAGTGAAGCTTACCATTCTTAGCATTCCACACAAGCTTCCAGGTAATGACCCGCCAGAGGAGAGTTTCACCTCTCGTTAATCTGGCAGGAAAATGGGTCGACGCTTTTACTGCCGTCGACAGGTACGATGAAGCAAAGGAGCTTCGGGGCTAAAGATTCGGATATTGACAGGTCACCTGTTTTTCTCACTGCATCCAGGTCAGTGAACCTGCTTTCAATTTTATATTTCACTTTTAAAGGGCCAGTATTTGTGCTTTCCAGGCACATAGTGCTATTTTACAGCCTAATCAACTAACTTATCTTCAGTTGTTATAAAAATGCTGCATGTGTCAAACATGATTTAAAAAAGATTTAACTTCCTGATTTAAATTGGGTCCCTGTCTCTTTAAAAATTCCTGCTCTTTCTGAAACACCTTCTTCAGGAAGTCATCTCAACATGGCTCCTCTATTAACCCTTTAACAACATTTGTACCAGTGTTGGTCTGAGAGGTAGCGCCTGTACTGAGTTCAGTTTAGGTGTTTGCTAATTGCTGCTGGCTAGTCTGAAGGAGTTAAGTGGAGGAGTGAAGCCCTGTGAGGTGAACGTTTGTCTCACTTTTGTCCATCATATCCATGCATCCCTAATGTTGCTATTTTGGGGGGCCATTTTGTTTCTAATGAAAATCAGCATGTTCTCTTGTCTTTCCCCTTTTATAGCTTGTTCAAGAAAAATGTATCCATTATTCACAGCAAAGCATTTATTTTTATTTGAATGGTTGTGGTATCTACATAAGAGTGTAAATAAACAGATATTTATTAACATAGGTTAAGGGATGGGCATTTATCGGAGCGTTTTTCACTTATTGTTAAATTTTTATCATAAGAATTTTAATTCCTTGTCGTGATAAATTTCACTTAAAAGTAAAGACTAAAACAAAATATCAGTAAATTCAGCAATACAATTTAATGAAGTTAGTGATATAAATCACACTTTTATAATTATGTGGCTGAATGAAAATGTTTTTCAAGAATAATATGTGTTTCTGCCATGCAGTCACAACCATACAGTCACCTAAAAAAATAGTAGGAAACATTTTTTACGTCATTATTTTCATTGTTATAACAAATCGAACACAAAATATTGTGATAAAATCCCATATTTTCTCTAAAAAGATGTTCTGAAAAGAATAATTCAGCCTTCTCTAAATGTTTCAGATAAAGCTGCTGTGATAAAAGATGAATTTGTTCACCAGCCGCACCAATCAGTGTGGACAGCAGCGTGTTTCTTTAGCTCACAACATAATAGCATTCCGTTTCATTACTTCTTGTATTCTTCCTTGTTAGTCCTGCTCTTTCCTGACCTGCTCTTGTATTTACTTCACATATTCCCCACTGTCCATGGAAATGCCTGGTTAAGTGCTGTTCTGACATTAGCAGAGTGTAGTCACAGCATTTGGCCCGGGGACAAATGCCAGGAAGGGCCTATAAATATGGATGCCACCCTCCTCCCCGGGCTCCCTGATGGGCCTGCATGTGTCTGTGTGTGTCTGCGTCTGAGCGGCGAGCCGTTTGCTCTGTCACACCATGTCCCCGCTGTTTGTTTACTCGCACTGACAGAGATACACTCGCTTGCTGATGGCCCTGCGAGTGCCAAACGGCTCGCTAACGCTACAGCTCCTCCTGTAAATAATGCATCCACTAGCGAGCGCCACCAACTCGGCTGTCTGAACCGTTTCGTGGGCTAATAAATTTATTATCTGTTGCACGTCTCCCTCCGTTTGCCTATTTGCTGTTGTGTCAGTTCTCGCTTGGTAGTCGCAGTCAAAGAGTTGCTGCCGCTAGCCGTCTTCCTGTGTGTCAGCTGCGCGCCCCGTGGCTGCCCTGATGCCAGCGCGTGCGGCGAGGGCGCCCGTGGGGAGGAAATGGGCCATTAGTGCAGTCCCTGCCCCGCCATTTTATTCCACTTCAGCACATATCACACAAGGCCACCCTCTGCTAACTATCTAACACGCTAATTACCCGAGCGACAGAGCCGGTTTGTCTTTGCTCTGTGCAACTACAGAGCAGAGCTGGGCGAAAGGAAGAGGCCAGGGACCAATGCTCCATTAAGTTTCTTATTTTTGGACACTTTGAAAAAATGTGAAATGCAGTAAAACAGCAAGGGTAGCATGCAAAGAATGACTGATACCTCAAAAACGGGTCAGCAGGAACATCCTCACCAGATTCCCAGGAAAGCATGAAGTACTGCTATAAAGTGTGAAAGTCTTAAATCGTTAAAATCTGTATCTTTTACATCCAAGCCGTCAGACTTTCAGAAAAATTAAAATAGTCTTTAAAAAATGTTCTGCTTTTGCTTTAGCTCCAAGAAGGTGAATTAGCTTAAAAAAACAAAACACTGATAAGTATTTGGTCCACTAAAGCAAGATGCATCACAGCCAGCCTTTGTTGGAAACGTTCATAGTGTTGATTTTATTATTTTTTTATAGCTAGAATCATAACAGTAGCTAAAACAGCTGCAGTTTTTCCTGGTTCTTAAGCTAAATTAGCAAAACAAAGAAAAATCAAGCTAATGTTAGCCTAGCATCTTAGTGAACATCTGCCAGTGCAAAAATCCTCAGCAAAGCAAGTTTCCACGATAATGTGTCTTGGCGAGACTAAAGCATAGAAGTTTGAAAACTTTTGAGAAACGGCGTGCGTCTCACAAAGTTTCATCGCCTCCTACAGGCCCGGGGTGTGCATTACATCATCTAAAGCTTTGTAAATGCAACAAAAACATTCAATATTTGGAATACGTGGAGGCAAAATAGACAAAAATCTTATTTTTAAAAACTTTTAGTCAGTATAGTATCTGTAAGAACAAAAGCAAGATGCCATTTTTATGTTTCCATACATGCTACATCACTGAAGCACGCTCTGTGCTTTCCTAACAATTGGCCTTTCCTGTAATGTCTTCATTTTCTGGAAACAAGAACCGCAACCTTAATGAAACTTAATGATGATAGTCATAACACAACAATAATCCAGTGGTCTGGAAAACTAATCAATGCATCTTCTCCCCTTCCCCTAATGACCAGTGAAAACAAAGCAATAAAAAGGCGGTGTGTGTTTATCTTGGCCTGAGCAACAGGCTGATAACGGCGGCTGGCTGATTGGTGATGAGCGCAGCTGAGATGGTCGCGCAGATTACGCCGCTCACAAAGCCAATGTCACCGTCCGAGGTCAAAGTTCAAGCACGCACGTTTCTTTTAGATGTTTTTCCTTTCAAAGCGAGTTCATTCAACAACAGAGAATGTTATCTTTGAGGCAAACAGGCAGAGTTACTGATCCTGTTTTTTACTGTCTGCGTGATATTTTAGCTTTTAATCGATGCCTTTAGGATAAACCGCTGTGACCTGATGCACGCCCACAGACCCCTGAAGTAAGGAAGAAGTTTAAAATCACACAACCTGCTTTCAGTGACCAGTTTTAGTCAGTGCTTTACAGAGAAGGCTTTTTATCATACGTGGTAATGGCTTTCTAAGCTTCTGTCTGCTTCTTTGTTCCTGATTTAACCGGCAGCATATCATTTTTCTTCACTCAACATTTTCTTTTAATACAGCCCATAATTTATAAAACTCAACTCATGTTATATGCACATGTTTAGTAAAGAAGCATGTGATACATAAACAAGTGTATATTACATGAGTTGAGTTTTAGAAGGCTTGTCACAATGGCAAATGCAATAAATTATGTTATTGTTGTTTTAGATCATTTTCAAGTAATATAATCTCCTAAAAACACAAACACACATTTTCAAAGGTCAATAAACTTTCATTTGTATTGAACGTTTAACTGGATGACATTTTAAAACACCAAAAATAAATAAACAACACAAACATCAAATAAAATTACTGAGTGAGACCAAAACACCACAATGAAGAAGAGAAAAGAGAAAAATTACAAATCATGCAAATGGAATTTATTGAGCTTATGTAAAATTTTCTTGCGATTAATTCATTTATTGCTTATTGCGAAAGGTCTGTGCTTGTTATGCAAACCCAAAAATGTAATCAAGAAATTCAAATCTTTCACAACGTCTTGAATTCTCCAAGTTAAAATCAATAATTTTGGCCTACAATGATTTTCTGATCTTGCAAACACACCCAGCATAATGCAGGCATCGGCGATCACTGTCAGGTGGATTACATGGGTTGATGGGGGTGATGTGTCTTTTTTCCCCTAACCCCCTCTTTGCCGGAGAGGCTGGTGTCCTGATTAAAAATTTCAGCTCCACTGCCTTTCTAATTAATTAGCGAGGCCACTCAGAGGAGCGGCGTGGACCAATTAGTCTCCAGCAAGCCGATGATGCCTATCACTGCAGCATCACCCTACAGCTGTCGCTCGCCGCTTCGAGGTCGGCTGGGGACGGGCCCTCAGGTGTTTGCGCAGGTTCAGACTGCACACCAGATGCACGCTGGTTAACGGTCAAAACGGAGACAGAGACGGAGAGATGTGGGCACACAGATGTGAGTTCTCCTCAGTAATTCATGCTGCAAAGTGCTGGAATTGATCTGAAAACAGAAGTTTAAAAGACGACTAGAAAAACTGACTTTACAGGAGCCATTTTAATAGAAAACCCTACAATATTTACAAAGTCCTGGACTTTAATGCATTCATTTCTATTACTTGATTACACAGTTTTTGATGCAAATCTTTTTTTTTTACATAAAGAGGATTTGGCTGGAACCGCTGGGTTCCTGGTGTGCCTGAATATCTGACGCACAAACAAGCAAAGGACAACGAAGGTTTTTGCTTCCATAAAAGATCTGATGGGACGCTGGAAGAGACTATTGTTGTGTCCAAGGAGTTAGCCTGTTAGCGATTAAAGCCTAAAGTAGCATCTCAATGCTAACATGATAGCACAGACGCTAATGCTAATAGCAGCATCAACACTTATAAAGATATATTTTTTTCAAAGAAGGTCCATGAAATATTTGGAAGCTGAATAAAATTTACACCAATCTGATGGTTGAAAAACCTAAAAACAGAGACATGAGTTGTTATGTTGAAAATCCACTGAGGGATTGAAGGCTGCAGACTTCCAGAGTGATGCATCGTGAAACATTCTTTTATTTAAAGGAACATGGAGAACCTTATTTAGAAACTAACCCACCAGCCTTCCAAGTGTGGATTGCTGCATCCTGCTGAGCCAAAAGAGGAAAAAAGAGTATTAATGATGCATCATGGACAGTCAGGTAGAGCAGGACTGATTGAGATTCAGTCATCCTAAATTATTACCATTTTTTGAACATAAAAACAACTTCCTGATGATATCTCCTGTGTGTTTTATCTACTTGGATCTTTCTATTTAAAGCGTAACTCCAGTCTCACATTATAGAGACGTATGGCAAGCAGTTTTATTGCCATCTTCATTAAAACAAACATTGAAATCCATTTCTGATTATTTTTTACATGCATGTTGTTTCAGCAGAATCATTTTTGTTATGAGTACTATTGTTTTGTACTGGTTTGAAATGTAAGATTTTTGCTGCATAATAAATAATACATCTAAAAATTAAATAATTTCACTGAACCCCAACCTAGAACTGCACTGCATTCTGGGAGATGTAGGCAGGGGACAGAGTTTAGCTCTTGCTTTATCGTTGCGTAGCAGCAACCTGCTGAGTAACTTACGCAGCAACAGTTTAAGGTTTTGCTTCATAACTGTTTAAAAATAAACAGCATGGCGTGAAAACTGGATAAAACAGAAAAGGTGTCCAGTTTGGCTCTATTTCAGATTTTTAAAGCTAATCAATAATTATCTATTGATTATAGAGTCAATAGATAATTATTGATTCTACAGTCAATAATTATCTTGAGAATTATTAAAAGTAAGCTTGTACTTTTATTAATTTTTCATCACTAGTACAAATATGTACTGAGTCACAAGAGCTATGTGAGCAGGTTAATCATTACATTTGACAGAATTATGAGGATCTTTGTGGACTAACTTGATGTAATATGAAATAGATATTAGCCCAGCATCACTGCACCGTCAACAAAACCCAGTTTTACTCTATTCTTAATAAGACAAATGTCTAGAATTTCCCAATAACTCTGAGAAATTTTCTGAAAAGCACTTTAGGATGACAGTGTGGGCTGCATGGCTTGTGAATTCATGCCGCATGCTGACCACAGGGCTAGGTGGAGAAATGTCTGCAGATCTTCAGGGCTGGGCTGGGGATGGAGGCGGATGTCAGAGTTTGCTGACTTTGTGAGAACGGACTAGTTATGAGACTGAGGAAGCTCATTTCCACTTCAAGGGGTCGTCTGAAACATGGCATCAGCAGGCCCTCTCCTGCACTCTAAAACATGTTCACACACCAACCCCATGATCTCACGCTCAACGTCGCCGTCTTCTCCTCAAGTCTAATGTTTACTTGTAGTCGAGGGGAAAAATGCGCTGATGTCGTTTTTCTTCAAGTCTGAAAAACAGCCATAAGCTAAAAAAAAACTGTTTAACTTCAAAGCCCCCCATGGCGGCGGCGGCGGGTTTGGGATGGGAGTTACACACTAATGATCAGATCACACACTTTGCACACACAAACACAGACACCAGTTTGGTTTCCACTCGGACTTTAGATTGGCACTCATGCGTGTGTGTGTGTGTGTGTGTGTGTGTGTGTGTGTGTGTGT
>NW_026562439.1:1331390-1335624 GCF_027474105.1 Poeciliopsis prolifica
CACACACACACACACACACACACACACACACACACACACACTTTGCACACACAAACACAGACACCAGTTTGGTTTCCACTCGGACTTTAGATTGGCACTCATGCGTGTGTGTGTGTGTGTGTGTGTGTGTGTGTGTGTGTGTGTGTGTGTGTGTGTGTGTGTGTGTGTGTGTGTGTGTGTGTGTGCCGAACGCAAGTCACTCTGCAAGCAAATCAGTCTGCAGCGCGGTGGCTGATTAGTATGAGAGGAGAGGATGAATGCCGGAGCGGGGCCCTCGAGAGCCGCAGATGAAACATGGAGGGGATGTCAAAGCACTTTGTTCCCATCTCGTTCATTAGCCGTAACTCGGAACAACCGGACACTCGCCGAGCGCTTCCCTCTGGCACAAACACAAACACCAGCGACGCACGCGCCGAAAACAAACGCTGCTGGAAACAGTTGTAGTTATTACATCGGCGTGTCTGTCATTTTGTCGACATAAGTAATTAATTTAGTCTTTCTATTAGGAAAGTCCAAAGAGCCCAATTAACATGGCTAATATTGCTGCATGGTGTAAAAACATGAGTTTTAATACAGAGGGAATATTCAAATGACTCGACTTCATTATTCAAATTTAGAGGCAAAGTCATCACTCGGGAAAGACGCGGTCTGGGATTCACACTCTCAGGAATATGGAAATGATAATCAATCTTTTAGTTCTGCAAAGCAATCAAATAAAAAGCACATGAGCCGTGTTGTCAGGGTTTTCCGGCACGGGTCCAGTTTTTCTACCAGTGGCCTGCTGACTGACTTATCTTTATAATAAATATTCAAATTTAAATTTCAGAGGACGCAAGCGTTCACGAGTTTCAACATTAATGTTTTTTTATTTTATTATTATCTAAAAGCTAAACTTATCTCAATAACAAATTTTACTGGACAATAAGTTGTCCGAGAAGTTATTGCAATAAACAGTAATATTGTTCTTTTGAGACCATTTTCAGGTAATATAATGGGAATGGCATAATAATGCAAGAACATATTGTCAAAGATCAACAAACCTTAAATTTTAATGAACATTTAACAAAAATAAACAAACAGAACAACAGAAACAAGTTTCTATAAACACAATTGTTCTTTTAAAAAAAGGTAGTTTAGATCAAAGCATCAGACTGAAATTATTACACAATTAATCGATTTATTGTTTATTGCCAAATTAAAGGTTTTATGTGTATCTTTGCAATTTGACTTTTGAAATTGGGCTTCTGTCTCTTTAAGAAGCTCCTACTCGTTCAGACGCTTCGCCTTTAGCATGTCACCACAACAGTGCTCCACCATTAAGCCGTTTCCAACAGTTTTTAGGCGATTTGAGAAGTAGTTCCTAATAATCTCAGTTTGCTAATTATATCAGAGTAGAGACGAGACCAATATCGATCGATTATAAGTCCAATAGAATATTCAATAGTTTCACAGAGAAATGGATTTAGCTGCTCTGCCTCTCACAGCTACGCTAAGCGAGTTTGGTGGCATCAACCAACTCACTCAGACTTTGGTTACCTAGCAACAAGCTGCTAACTGGTGCAGCAGTAGTTTAACGTTTTGCTAACGTTCCTCATAACTGTTTAAAATTAAAAACAACAAGAAGTTTGGCAAAAAAATTCATTTCACATAAAACTCCCACTAGAATACTTAAAACACTTGTTATAACGAGATTCATCTTTCATTAAAGTAAAATATCTTCTCTTTTCCATGAGAAAGTTAGAAAACAGAAACTGTGAGATATTGACTGTGAGATATTCAAAGGAAAATATTTTATAATATTTTAAATCTCATAAAATGAGAAAAATTATTAAAATGAGTTTATATCTCATTTTAAATCTGTTTGAAATGTGGAACTTTCTCGTTGCAACAAGTTTTATATCATTAAAAATGTAAAAGTTTCTCCTTTTAACGAGCTTTGCACCTTGTTTTAATGAGAAACTATTAATTAGTTGAGGTTTATGTCATTAAAATGTCAGTTTCACATTTTTTGATAAGAAAACATTTTCATTTGAATGAGTTTTACATGTTGTGAAGATTTCACATTATGAGATGAGTTTTATATGCCATGAAGAGAAACTGGCAGTTAAACTTTTACTTTGATACGAGTTGACTGACAGCACGAAGTAGGGTAGAGAAAAAGCAACATGTTACGCTCTCATTTAAAGAGATTCATCTCAAAACAGGTTTTTTAGTGTTTTTAAAGTTAGAAAAAAATGAGAAAACTGTGAAGATCTGAAAGTTTCTTCTTTTAACAAGTTTACATCTTTTTTTAACAAGAAACATTTCTGTTTAATCAGATTTATATCACTTATCATTTTAATGAGAATCTTTCACTTTAACAAGTTTAATGACGTTAAAATGTGAAGGTTTGTTGTTTTAACGAGTTTCACATCTCGTCGTTTTATTACAATGAGGAAGTGCTCCTGAATTTGACTTGTCTGACAACACGAAGTGGGCCACACAGAAAAGAAAAACGTTGCTCTCAAGATTCAGGTCAGTCTGGAAGTGTTTTAAGAGACTCCGATGATCCACTCTGAGAGATTTCTCTGTTTTTAACTCAGACTGGAGGCCAGACCAACTCCAGCGCTGAAAATGTGGCTGCGATGAGCATCAGGGACATGTTGGGGCTCATTTGAACCGGTGTAGAAACGCAGCGGCGTTTTGCGGGTGCTGTGTTTTGTGTTTTTGCGCCCGTTCGGCGTGTTTGTTTTGTAGCGAACTCGCAGGGCCCCTCTCCTGCGAGGCCTGAGCTCCTGGCTCCACTCTCCCACTCGTATAGCTGTAACAAAGTCAATATCACAAAGAGGTAACATATGTCGAGGTACGCTTCAGCCGTGCCCTGCTGCTGTGATCCTGGATCAGAAAACACACACACACACGCACACACACACACACACAGACTGAACACTGCAAAAACACAACATTTTACCAGGTAATTTTTGTCTTAGTTTCTTCTGCAAATATCTTAGTTTTTTTTATTTCAAGTGCACTAACAGAAACCATTCAGCAAGATGTAAGAGCTTGTTTTAATTTAAACATTTTTAATAGTGATGAAATTCACTGGCTAATTATCTCATTTGTAGCATGAAAAAAATGTCTTATAAGTGAATTTATCTGTCAGTGGAACTATCACTTTTTTTTTAAGTGTTGAAAAGCGACTTTCAAGTTAGTTTTGTTGTTTTTAAAGTGTTTTAAGATATTTGCAATTGAAACGAGACTAAAAGTACTTGTACAAAAACACAAACTCTAACTCTAACCAAGTAGGTTGTGGTCTGGTTTGCAAATCTCTTAATACTCTTGAAATAAAATAAATCTGACTCTTAAATATCTTTCAGCAAGATGTCGGAGTTTGTTTTAAGTCAATTATTTCTCAGTTTTGACTAAAAATACAGGAGAGATTATTATTTCACTTACAACATTGTAAATTAATCTCAGTTAATAATAATTGTTGTTATTATTATTTTCTGAACAGATTGTTTGGAGAAAATGTTCATGTTGGGCTGCAAGTGGAACCAGTACTTTTCAAAAATAAATGTTGCAGAATTATTGAGTTAAATAAAAAAATCCTATTTCTTGCTAAAAAGTTAGTTGCAAATTAGTTTTCTCTTATTTCAAATGTATTTGCAGTAGAAATTATGCCAAAACTATTTGGTTCACTGGAAAAACACAAAATGTTACCAAGCAATTTTGATGTAGTTTCCAGTGCAAATATCTTTCTGCACATATCTTCTGGTTTTAAGCCAATAATTCCTTAATATCGTTAAAAAGTGCTATTTCTGTTGGCAGATTATTTCCCTTATAATATGGAGAAAGTGTCTTTTTATAATCTTCTAATTTTAATAGCGCTTTTTCACCAATACTATGGAATTGCTGAAAAGTTACTTGTAAGTTAGTTTTGTCTTATTTCATAATATTTTCACTAGAAACTAGAAACTAGACCAAAATTACTAATCAGATGTTTTGTTTTTGCAGTGACTGCGTACTGAAAAACTTTTTTTTGGGTTGTATTTTCATTTTTTTCATCTTGTTGCAAATTCGTTCCCTGGGTGAAGCTGGCGTTTCAGCTCCTCTCACACGTGAAACTGTGCATGTATGTGGATCCAGTTGCGTGGAATTAAGTGTGAGAGTGAGGGACTTGTTGGTGTTTGTGTGCTCACATAAAACCGGAGAGTGTGTGTGTGTGTGTGTGTGTGTGTGTGTGTGTGTGTGTGTG
>NW_026562439.1:1335724-1338732 GCF_027474105.1 Poeciliopsis prolifica
TGTGTGTGTGTGTGTGTGTGTGTGTGTGTGAGAGAGAGAGAGGGCCAGTTTGTTTTGATTTTCCCTTACTTCAGCACATCTGAGAGAGCTTTTCTGGAACTCCTGAGCCCTGTCCAAACAAAGATGGCCGAATGTGAGGGGATGGAAGAGGAGGGGAGGTGGATCAGGGAGTACGTGTGTGAGAGTGTGTGTGTGTTTGGGAATTTTAAAGTAAGCTGGGACCAGAAGGGCCTTGCGAAGGGGAGGGAGAGAAAACCGAGCCCCTGAGAAAGGCAGCTGGAAACATGGAGACTTGTGGTCTTCTTCCTCCTCCTTCTCCTCCTCCTCCTCCTCCTCCTCCTCAGTTCTTACTCCCTGGTCCAGCTGCACTCAGATGTGTCTGCGTGACTCCCCGCTCCTCCATCCTCCATGCCACTGCCAAAGACGGTGGGGGGGCGTGCGAGGGAGAGTGTCGCAGCTGGTAATACTTACTGGCCATTTCAGCGCGGTGAAGGCATGAGATTCATTAGGCCGCGTGTTTTGTGCTGAGTGCTGGCCGTGTTATTGTTAGGATGTGGTAAAATTATAAATATGGAGGGGCGATGGGGGGATTTTGAGGAATCCTAGTGGAAAACGAGGGTTTGGGGGGGAACATGCCACTCATTAACTCCTCTGCCACAGCCTTGTTTCTCATGATTGGGTGGCAATAAAAAGAGTCTGTCACAATTTGTCAAAGTTAATGACTCAATGGCACACCAGCTCTCAACGGCCGGGAGACACGCAAGCACATGTCGAATTAGTCGATAGCTTTATAATTGCAGAAATAAGGAATCCGGCTTTAGCCAAATGAGGCGGACGTAAGCCGGTCCTGGGAGGGAGTTTCTGCAATTTGGCCAGGTCGATCGCCGAGCGTCTGCTCTCCTTCATCCAATTATCAGTTCTTCCTCTGACTCTGGTTCGCTCGCCGCCGTTTAACCTGCGGCTCTATCTGTGAACTTTGTCAGGCTGATAAAGGCGGCCGGCGGTGACACGGCCGTCGCCGGGTGACTCAGTTTAAATAATCCATGTCTTCTTTCTGTCACACCGATGGCGCTTCCAGCTTCCTCTGGGATCCGAGTCACGAACCAGCTTCTTCTTATGGTGGCTGAGGTAAAAAAATGATTCATGATTTGCTTTTCTATGCAGCTGAAGATGAAACTTTTCTTTTTCTACCTTCCTGATGTGAAACTTCTCCTGTTTTAGGTCAGTTGGGATTATCAATATTACTGCTACACTGCAAAAACAGGAAATCTTATTATTTTTAGTCCAGTTTCTAAAGCAAATATCTCAGTACATTTGAAATAAGGAAAACTAACTTATGAATGTTCAACAAGGCATTTTTCCAGGTTATAAATTAAATGATTGAAACTGTTTCATCAATATTAACAATTTATTGACTCAAAACAATCTCATATATCTTGCTAAAAAGTTACTCTTAGTTAGCTTCGTCTTTTTTCAAATGTACTAAGATATTACATTAAAAACTAAAAATACTGCAATACTGACACTTTTTTAACTCTGTAAATTCAAAAATTTGGAGCCGTTTTTGTTTTTCTGAGCATTTTTCTGATATTTCTAAGGTGCTTGTCTTAAATGGTGTTATTTGTTGAAGTATTTTATACTCTGTCGAAATGTTTTTCTTTTATCTCGGTTTAGTTTTGCGTGTCGACTGTCTGGTGATTTGTTTCTGGATCAAAACCTGATATTTGAAGGAAGAAAATTCATAAGCTTTCTGGAGTTCTAGTCCATCTTTCCTGGTAAAACTGGTTGAACTGGTGAAACTGGGTTAGAAGATACTTTTAACTAATCTGGCGTTTTATTGAGGTCATGACCCTTTAGGTCGACCCGATTCTCCATAAAAGCTTTAACTTGGTAGCTGATTGTTTGGGACGCTGCCTCCATTTGTCCTCATGATGTCATCATTTCAAGCCATGATGCTGCCACTTCCGTACCTCACAGTTGGACAAACACTTCAGTTTCTCCAAAAATGTTTTGTGTATTTGCAAAAAAAGAAGAAAAATCTCTTTTTTTAAATGATTTTGTTGGAGTTGTGGCTTTTCCTACCTCAGAGGCTTTGCAGCACCAAAGACTAGGACGTCTTTATGATTCCGGATTATGTGGCCCCCAACTGCAACATTTCCTGCTTTTCAGCTTCTTAACTTTATAGCCAAACTGAAATTCAAAGCAAAAGCAAAGGAGGTGGATTAGCAGTGTTAGCCAACAACTGATGATGTCATCAACTTTTAGCCTGTTAGCGATGACACTGCCATACAGCAACAATCTTCAGTCAGAGGCATCTTCTGGTTCGTTGTAAGACTGACTGCTACTGGAGATCCTTCCTTCCCAGATCACGACTCTTTGACTTGGATGATATGAGGATTGACAAGAACTAGTTTCCATTTCTGGGATAAATAAAGTATTTTTGCACTGAATTTGATTTTAGTTAAACTGAAATGACTTTTCTCAAACTCTCTCCGATTGTTTTTAGCAGATAAAATCGGCCATAAAAGGGGAAAAGTTTCATCTGATTTAATGAAATGATTGTGTCTTTCACACAGCGTATGTAAATATGTAAGTATGCGGTTTGGAAATAATTCTAGTTATTCCACTGCAGGTTTTTGCGTTTCCTTGGCTGCTGTGTGCGCAGGCCCAGGTGTTTACAAGTAAACCACCGTCGCTGACATGTTGTTTGAACAAAACGCCGAGCAAAGAAACAAATATTATTGCCGGGTCGTGTGTCTTGAATTGAAGCCAGCTGAGCTGCAGTAGTTGTAACAGAAACATAATTTGGAGATTGCTTACTCGCAATTAGCGCAGGCTTTTTTTTTCTTTTTCTTTTTGGCGTCAAAAATGGTTCAAAGAAAATAAAGAGCGATTGGCAAGATTACATCTAGGAGCTCCTCCAAGCTTTCTCTGGCTATGAGTCTGTTTGAGAGGGGGAATTCACTGTGTGTGTGTGTGTGTGTGTGTGTGTGTGTGTGTGTGTGTGT
>NW_026562439.1:1339132-1482409 GCF_027474105.1 Poeciliopsis prolifica
TGTGTGTGTGTGTGTGTGTGTGTGTGTGTGTGCGTGCGTGCGTGTGCGTGTGTATGCGTGTGTGTGTGTTATCACCGGTGATGCCCCCTCTCAGAGAGGAGTTAGCTGTGGATGCTGACTAATATCTTCTGTTTGTGTCAGATAGGAAGGTTTAGATCATTTTTTTTTTGTTTTTCCATAAATCCCTCTCTCTTTTTTCCTCCTTTCTCCAAGTTTATTATAGTTAACTAAAACTAACAAAATTACTACATTTTTGATCATTTTCCACTGGAATAAATGAAAAAACAAGAATTAACATGGAAAAATCACAGCTAAGTGGAACTATATCTTGGGTTGTTAAAACTAAAACACAAATTATAGATTTAATATTCTTCGTTTTTGTGTTTTTGAATGTATTTATTAGCCTCTCGAAATGATGTGAAATGGATTTTTTTCCTCACATAAGTAGTTTACATCAGCGGTCAACATATTGTGGCGCTCTAAAACGCCACAGTCAGCTCTGCAGATATTGAAGACATTTTTGGGTCTTCATTACCCGGTATGATCATAATCACAATTCAACACTTCTGCACCTGAAACCAAAGTCTGAAAAAACTAAAACTACCACAACTAAGAAAAGCCAGCAAACACACTGTAAAAACTGAATTAACTGAATTAGACAAAGAGTCAACAAATTAAAACTAAACTACAATGAAAACCCTGAACTATCACCACTCTGCCTCTCTTTCTTCACTCTGCGCTAGAAAGGAATCGGACCGGAGATATTTCAGTGTGTCCTTATCTGCAGCTGTTGGCTCCTCTGATAGGCCGAAGGTCGGAGCAAATCTAACATATACCGACGACAATGGCCTCCCTGTTTTCCTTCCTCCGCTGCCCCCACAGCGCTCCCAGATAAGGAAGTGTTTGTCCAAACCACAGAAAGCCCTTCATAAAAATGAGAGGGCAAAAATTGACCTGTTTATACAGTACAATAACAAATCCTTAATGCTGTCGTAATAGTGTTTGATGCTGAATTATTGCTGGAAAAACTTGCATTGATTGTTTCTAAAATCAGATTTTTAAGTAGCTGTTCCTAAAAACTATGTTGTGTTTAACTTCAGAATAAAGAGTTCACATGAGCTGATCCCCTGTTTGTCACGTGAGAATCACAAACTTTAATCTTATAAATAAAAATCTAAAAAGTGTGGCATGCATTTGTGTTTATGCTGCAAAAATGCACAATCAAATATTTTGTCTAGTTTTTAGTGTAAACGTGCTTACTCTTAAAACGAGGCAAAACTAACTGAAAAGTAACTTTTCAGGAAGATTTAGGGACTTTTTCATGTCAATAATATGTCAATAATTCCTTAATCATTTCTAAAATCCTACTGAAAGACATTTAAAGTTCATAAGACTAAAAAAATTTAAATATTTAGCATGAACTAAATATTCACCATTTTATACTGAAGCTTTCACTACATTTATTTTTCAAATGCTCAGCTTTCAGTTTGTGAAGTAAAATCGTAAATCGTGGCTTTCTTTCACCTTTTGCACGTTTATGTTTGCCATCTGCTTCATCCGACCTCCTACAAACATATTCCCATCCCTCCATCCCTCCATCTCTCCTCTCCCTTCATCCCTTCATCTCTCCATCCCTTCATCCCTTCATCCCTCCATCCCTCCATCCCTCCATCTCTCCTCTCCCTCCATCTCTCTCCTCTCCCATCCTGCATTCCCACCACCCATCTTTGAACCGGGCGCTGTGGCTGCAGATCCAGAGGTCTGTCGCTGGGCTCGGTTTGATCTCTGCCTGGGGAAATGCTTTGAGGTGAGCCGAGCAGAGCCGGGGGCCGGGACTCCGGGGGGCCCTGCATGCGCTCCCCGTCCAGCCAGAGCTGCTATTTGAACTCGCGGCTCAGTTAGAGCTATCGCTGCGGTGCATCTGTCCACCTGTGCCGGTAACAATCCAACAGCATGGCATGTGATGGCGAGATCATAGGCCTGTTGGTTCTGATCCGTATTGTTGTATCACGCTCCCTCTTCCTCGCGGTTTCTCAATATCAAAGCCAGCTGGGTCGTTTTATCCGGCCACTTCATAAACAAGCGTGACTGTCCAGCAGCGCACGCACAGACGTTCATCATGACGTGAGTCAGGCCGATCCGGCTGGACGACCCGACCCAGCGGTTCTCTCGCTCTCTCTCTCTCTTTCTCTCTCTCGAAGCTGGGGGTTGCTAGATATGACTGATAGTTTCCATCCCAAACGCAACAAAACTCCCCAAAAACCAGCACACTTCTCAGCCACTAATGAAACTCCTGTTAGAAGGAACAGATTTAGTCAAAACACTCAATGTTACCAATCATTCTTGGTCTAGTTTCTGGTGAAAATGTCTTGGTACACTGAAAATATGTATAAAAAAACTACCTTATAAACTAAAAAACACCCAATTTTACCAGCATTTGTTCCAATGGCAGATTATACATGAAATAATCAGTTCAGTTCAAAAATGTGTTTACAGATTCAGGAAACTGATTGAAAATTGATCTATTAACTGTGTTCATGTTTGTTTGTGTGAAATCATTCACTGTGCAGGAAATCAGGCCTTTATTAACCAATCAAACCACCAACACGAGTGAGAATGGATTTGTAACATGTTGCAAAGTGGAATAACTCAAAAATAGTTCAAATAGTCTGGATGTATTTTTTCCTTCTTACAGAAAGTTTCTGCCATGTTTCCGTTTCAGATCAGAGGTGGAAGCTTCACGTTTGACCGGCTTTTCCTCCAGCATTTTGCACATAAGTTTGTGCAAAATTTGTATCCAAAAAATAAATAAATATTTCTCACAAATGAATATTAACATACATGTAAAAGCCTTTCAAAGTTTTTCAGTTATTGTGACGGAAAGTAAAAGAAGGAAAAATGTCTTGGTCCCGTGTGGACGGCGTAGGTTCAGATCCAGAAGGAGGTTTTTGTTTTCAGTAAAGCAGGTGAAGGCAAAGTGCAGCGAGGCTCAGAGTCTCAGCCAAACATCTGAAACTGGTGATTCACATTTTACAGACACAAATTGTTCTCAGAACAATGAGATTCAGATGCACCTTATTGTTTCTCCACTCTGCATTTTTGCTTTTGTCCCTTTTGAATTTCACGCTAGTTTGGAGTCACTCAGTAGAGAAATCCAAAGCCTCTGGCTGGCGGGGTTGTGTATACTTTGTCCAGTTTTAGCCGCATCTGCTGAAAGACTTTAAATTAGCTAGAAAGGTCGTCTGCTGTTTGCGGGGCCTTTGCTGCAGCAGATGCTGCTGCTCCCAGTTGTTTGACATGAGAAAAGGAGAAGAAGGAAACAAAAATGAGCGGCTTTGAGTTCTTTGCATGAATACACGAAAACACATGCTTCTCTTCTCCTTCTGTAATCCACCGGGGGCTCACGCCCCATTTGGTTCCCATTAGCATAGCTCTGGTGGCTCTGCCCCGTGTCAAAGCCCAGATGCACAGCTGCACGGAGGACAGGGACCTCTGGCAACAAGAGCTGACAGGGAGGACCGACCTGACGCAAAGTTAGTATGAAACTAACGAAAACTGAGAAAACAGCTGTTAACGGAAATAAATTACAACTGTAACTAATGGGGAAAAACTATATATTTTGCTTTTTAAAAAGTGAAACATGCTGACATTACATGTATAATATGCTTTGTTTTGCGTTTATGAATCTATTTATTAGCCTTTCAAACTGATGTGAAATTTATTGGCTTTTATTTCCCAACATAAGCGGTTTATGTCAGCTGTCGGCAAATTACGGCGCCGCTCGTCGTCGTCTTGGCGGCTCTTAAATGTCGGCGGCAAAAGTTTAGAGACAATGGTTGTTCATAGATCTGTTGCAATAACCAATAAATCAATTAATCACATGATACATTGGAATAAAATAAGGTCAATATTTTCCATTTGCGTGATTTTCTCTTTTCTCTTTTTATACCAAAAACTATAAGGAAGAGTCTTTGTTTAAACTTCACAATTCATGTTTTTGTTGTTTTATTTATTTTGGATATGTAGAATGTCTTTCAGTTCCAGCCTTAAATGATCTATAACATTTAAAGTTTATTAATCTTTGATTGAGTGTATAATGCCATTAGCATCATCTTATTTAAAAATGGTCTCAACACAACAGTATTATAGTTTATTGCAATAACTTTTGGGACGATTTATCGTCCTGCAAAATTAATGTTGAATATTTGTTACCCAATCGATGTTTGACCTTTTTAAGATCTGCACCTACAAATTAACCAACGTGTGAAAAACTGAAACTAAATAATATTCAACTACTATTAACTAATAAAACTAGCAAACACTCTCTAAAAACTAATTAAAATTTACTGAATTAGACAAAGACTCACAATGAAAAATTTAAATCTTAAGCTATTATAACCCTGACCTGACGCTGCAGAGATATCAGTTAAACTTCCTGTTCCTTTCTGAAATAAAGGCTTAAAACCAACATAGTTGAAGTGATTATTGTTTATTCAGTGCTTTTGGAAACTCAGCTTGAAGTCAAACAATCGAAGATCAGTCCTGGCATGAGGTATTTGCTCTTTTCTGCTTTTGCGGCGTACTGTGTCACACTTCAAAGACTTCTACTTTTTTTATTCCCTGTGTTTTATTTGTCACCTGGCTCCAATATGGATGCCGTGAAGCCCCGATCCGTCCATTTTTATGACACGCAAAGCTGCCGCGCCTCTTTTCCTGCACACGTTGGCCGCACATTTCTGGCAGGAAGTCGACGGCATTTCGGCAGCTAGCTCACGGATGAGATAATATCTTGTGGGTGGAAGAGAGGACAAGATGCTCCCAGTGTTTTACAGTGACCCTAAGCAGAGACAAATTTAAATCTGAAGCCGATGCTGCGCAGCCGCGCTCGTTCGCTCTCTCTCTCTCTCTCTCTCTCTCTCACACACACACACACACACACACGGGGTTTTCATTTAAATCTCTGCTTTGCTTAACTCACCAAACAAGAGATGTGGTCTGTGGCTGTGTGTTGAACATGCTAAAGGTTTCAATTAAGGGAGGAGGAACCAACACACACAGCTGCTGGATGCTGGGTGTGTGTTGGCTACAGCTGAACCCAACAGAGCAACTGGTGCTTTAGCAGTTTCCTGCGGCATTTAGTTACAGTGTCAGCCTTAAAAAAATGATGTCACGGCACTAATTCAGTTGTACAGGATATTGGTTTAGGATCAGCGTGGCTTCTATTGTTTCATGAAACTTGTACAGACTCCATCGTTAGGTTTAGATCCAGATCCTAACAAATGTTGGCCTTTCTTACTGGAAAGTTTAGAAACAATTGTTTTATTTCATCTTGAAAAGAGTTCCACATTCATAAATTATTGTTTCTAACATGTTTACCCATAAGTAATATGATATATATATATATATATACATAACAAAAACAAAATTTTGTCAATTTCAAAAATACATTATTTGTGCTGAAGGGAATTTAATGTGATAACTCAGAGATGGTGATGCTGTCTCTGACATGACCATATTTTATTAAATAAACAAAAGAATCATTTGTTTAAAAAGAAACCACTTTATTTTTCATTCTGTGGGCAGAAAGGATTTCCTGTAGCAGTCAGTCTTGCAACCAATCCGGACATGCCTCTGACTGAAGAATGTTTCTATATGATTGTCTGATGACTTTTATGCTATGCTAACAGACAATATTTCACTGTAACATGTCCAAGTTGTGCTGATCAACCCCATTTGCTTTTGCCACTCCAATTTAAGTTTCTGTCTGTCTGGCATTATATCTCCAAAACAACCGTTAGGCACCATCTCCAACCCATCTGGTTGTAACCAGTGGAGTTTTCTAAAATCACATGGGATCTTAGGATGTTTTCACACCTCATTGTCCAGTAGACTCAGTTTGATTGGGGACAGAAATTGCAACATTTGTTGCATTTTTGACTACTGAGGTTCGCTTTCACACTGCACTGTATCAAATGGTCTAAATTAATTGGAAAAAGCTGTTCCCCTCCTCGCCTGTAGGGGCGCTGCATCAAGAACCACAACGTGAAAACCTCTGAAGGACTCGGTGGTATCAGATTTCAGCTGTGGTAGGATTTCTCTATTATCTTTGGTAAAAGAACATAAGCCATTTCTCCCTGTAGTGCTTGTTTTATTTTGGTAGTATTTACCCAGAATGCCCTGCGCTGTAGTTCACTTCCTGTTTTTGGGGCGGTCTCTGATCTGGTTCTAACTGCACCAGAGTTCACTTCAACCGAACCAATCGAGGTTTGTAGGCGGACCATAACGCACTCTTTGGCCCGCGTTAGTTTGATTACGCATTCACACCAAAGGAACCAGACTTTCTCGATAAATTCACTGGAGTTGGGAATGCGGCTTGAACAGGACTGTTGGGATTTCAGCCTCAATTGGACCTAAAAATGAACTTCTTAACAAAATCTACAGGTGGGTAACAAAGGAAGTGTAAAAGCACTCCTTCGCTTTTGTGACGCATGGCGATGGTTTAGACCTGTTTCTGTTGCAGGCTTCATGAACTTTTATGAAATACCAGGATGTTCGGTCTAAAAATCTGAAAAAATTGAACATCTTTCAAACCGACTGTCCAGATCAATGCAGAAATCTTAAATATCTTTTCCGATACATGAACAGATTTCTCTTTGTCTCTTTGTGGTTTTGTATTTGTGATGCTGAGATGTTCAGACTGTTGAAAATGACCTTTGACCTTCTGTTGTTCCTCTTTGCTCAACTTCTTCACTCCATCTGTCCCGTTAAGTGTTTTAATCGAGATCTCGATGCTGTCAGTGTTTACACAACGGGGCTGGGACAGCGGCGGCGAGCCAAGCAAAACATCCACGAAACATCAAGCCTCTGGCTAAACAAAACCCTGCAGCGACACACAGAGAGTTGAGTAAGATAAGCGCAGAAGAAACAGGGAAAAAAATGACACCGGACTAGCTGTTGACTGCAGCGGCACCGCAGCAGCTGTGCGTGAGTGTTGACTGTTGTCTGGTTCTAATTGCTGCAGCGTTGTGGGAATTTCTTCAGCTTTTGCTGAACATCGTCCTCTTTCGGTCCGAGCCAGAAAGGAAACGCTGGCGAGACGTTTGTACGGTGACTAATGTGGAGTATTTGGCCGAACATCCTCCCCCCTCTTTGCCTGCTGTGACAAATATGTAAAAGTGCAGCGGTGGGATCAGACAGGGTGTGAGAATATACAGAATCAGGATTCAGTTTCTGTTTTTTTCTCGCTTTTATCCATTTTATTCTATAATTCCTGGTTGAAAACACAACTTCAACCACCAAGCACATAAATATCATTCCCATAAAGTTATAATCATATGACATTTGTTATTTTATCATCCAGTCTTTTTTTAAAGACGTTAAGACGTTAACTACTGTGTTGATATTTCAGCGCTAGCATGCTAGCTGTCGCGCTAGCTTAGCAGACTGCTAAGAAGACTGCTAAGCTAGCGGGACAGCTAGTTTAGCAGCTGTCCCATTTTATTTTTTAATTGCTGGTTGTAAAAATCCACCAAACACATTACTACCATCCCCATAAATGTATGATCTTATAATATTTGTTATTTCATTAGTAGCTTTACGTAGAAGACGTTTTGAGGGTAGAATTTTTGCACTAGCATGCTAGTTGCCCCACTAGCTTAACAGCTAACTGCTAATCTGTTAGTGGTGATTTAATACGGCATACATATCATGTAACCCAAGCGAACAAAAAACATTTTTATAGCAAGTGTCTTGTTTTTTCTGCCAACCTTCTTTCCAATGTTTTGTCTTTATAAGCTTTGATGTCATCGCAAAGATTTTTATTATGTTACTGCTGTCTGACAACTTTGACTCAAATTAATCGTAAGAACTAACAAGCAGTCTGTTCCCTCACCCTTTCTGCCATCATTACCCACTCAGTTAAAGGGGGTTGCTGCTTCTTTATTGCTGTTCTTAATGCTGTTGTCTGCTTAATGGGCCAGATATGAGAGGTGCTGCAAGCCGGCGTAATAAGTCAGTGATTAGAGGGCGCCTTGTCACAGCAGCAGCGGCCCGCAGACAGTGGCATGCTCTAATTGCCGTATTAGACGCCCCTTAACCATCTCATCAGCTGTCAGAGTTCAGCTTGTAAACAGCGGAGGTGCATTTGATATTTCCATTTGTTTTATTTCCACCGATCCCGCTTCATCCGAAACGCCTGCACCGTGTGACAACGTGATGTTTTACAGAAAGCTCCCGAGAGAAGGAAAAGGAAAGAGAGTTTAACGTGGGGTAAAAGATAAAAAAAAAGAAAGGAATAAAAAGCATCTGGTAAGCAACGTCATTTCAGCTGCAAAACGTTATTGGCTTGGTTAAATAATCCAGCTGTTTATGGTCTATTGATATAAATATTGCGCACCGTGGTTTCTCATACATGAAAAGAAAGTCCCCACATTGCAAACGCTCTGCAGAGCCTGTCTCCACCAAGGAGCAGCTGGTTTTCCCAAGGTGCCATTTAAGCAACTATGGCTGTTGTTGAAAGCCAAACCATTGACTGAACACAGTTTTTATTTTGTAATATGATTTGTCTTCATCTTTTTGTAGCAAAATTATATCACTAATGTACTCAACATAAATAATAGCATTCTTTTTAACGTTGACTTGTGTTAATAATTACTTAAATCTGCGTTTGGTTAAAAACTTTTCATTATGCAGGTCTTGGTGTAATGGACGCTGCTCTCTGTGGATCGATTTTAAAGTTATTCAATAATGGAAGCCGACAGTATCTTCACAACGTCATAACAAGTGAAGGAAGCCAAGCAAAAACAAAGCGAGCTAATTTACGTCCAGATTTATGGCATCTGGCTTCGTCTGGTGCAGAATTATGACTCACGTCAATGAGGTAAAAGTCGGATCCTGAGTTAGGTTTTGAGCTACAGGGGTCAATGTAACTGAACAGCATTAATGCAACTCACTGATGTTAATTATATTAGTCGTCATCATTTAATTTTCTGAAGTCTGACCAGGTTGTTGAATCTGTGAAGTGGCAGATTCATTTAACCCAACAAAGTGGCACAAAATGTTTGATCTAAAGTTTAGTTAAGATATAGAATAGAATAGAATTCAACTTTATTTATTCCGTTATTAACCCAAAACTCTAATTTTACAGTGTAACTTAAAGCATCTATTTAATCTCATCAAAGAAGTTTAATTAATTATTTTCATTTAGCCAAGGTATATGTGCTAAATATTGGACTGAACAATTTAACCCGAACAAGTACGTTTGAAGACGCTTCAACCATTTTTACACATCAATAAACATATTTTCGTTGATGTCTTTTACCTTTTAATTGTGAACCACATTTTTACAATTTTTCAAAAGAAATCTCTTTTCTAAATTAACAAAAAACAAAATAAAAATAGCCAACAACCTTCACTGTCTGAAATTACTGCAGAATTTGAATTAATTTGAGTCACAATAACATTTAATTTCCCTTTGGGATCTAAAAAGTATTGTTCTAATATGAATTTTTTCATGTGGTTACAATTACCCAAGTTCTCTGCTAACAGCATAAACTAAAGGGATAATTGGCAATTTTTACACTAGTATCAGTGACAATTTACTCGAGGAAAGGAAAATTGGTGAATTTTAGTTTGTTTTTTTTATCAATATATTTTATAACAAAATGAAAAAGAACCTGACTGCTAGAGAAAATAAATCTAGATAATTTCTGCTGGCCTTTTATGTCTAAAAATGTTCACATTTCTGGCTGTGTGATTGCCTGTGAGGAGCCAGGTCTGCTGAGGGAAGCAACCGTCAGCCCATTAAGAGCGCTCAGGTCTGGATTTCAGTCGCCGACGTTCTGTAAACCTGACACATAATCCCCCCTCGCACCTGGAGAGCTTAAAAAAACGTTGTAAATTCAAATCACCTCCGCCTCGAGTGTCATCCGGTGTCAAACTGCGAGGCGACGCGGCTGGAAGTGGTGTAATTTTGTGTTTAATCTCGGATTAGCCCATGTTCACTTTGACACCTGCAGGAACTAATCTGGTTTGTAACACCTCAAGGCACGCAGGAGTGGATTCTGATAGATTTTACACTCCCTTAGTAGATTAGAGGTTTTATATGTTGCAGGAAGAGCTGCTAATCCACAGACTTTCTGTTGAACACCTAAACGTGCCCTTGAGTTTGTGCGCATGCGGCGAGCAGCAGAAATATTTGTTGCTTCTCACTGATCGATCAGCGCTCTCATCTGTGCAGCTGGAGTGCTGATTGGCTCTGATATTGTGAAATAATTGCCACAAACCTGCGACCTTTTGTCACTAAGCTGCCACACCAAACAGCGAGAAAAGCTGTGATAGCGCAGACAGTTCAGGCTGTAAATTCATAAAATTTCAGCAGCTGATAGGCGAGGTTTCAGTTTGAGAGCCAGCAGACGTTTCTCCACAGCTTCTTTTTCTCTGACCGATGTCCAAACTACTGGATGCTTTAGATTCCCCTGTCAAAATAAACAATTTTCTTTCATATTAACATAAAAAATATATATATATATAAGCTCTAATCCTTAAAAACTGCAGAGAGAGGCAAGAGTTTTCAAAGTTCTGGTTTTGTTCAGAACATGTTCTCCTTCAGCTGCAGAATTCCTGCAAATTTTATCAGTTCATCTCGATAAGATAAAGAAAATACATATAATAAATGATGAGCTGATATCAAGATTAATGTTTTTTCCTTCTTTTGCTCTTTGTTGTCATGAAACTTACAGCTTGCAGCTGTTGCACTTATTTGGATGAGTGAGCTGTATTTGCTTTGTGACTGCAAGCAGCTGCTTTGTTCTTAAAATTAATTTAAGAAAAATTTAGATTTTTTTAAGTCCTGCAAAATATGTTTAAAGATTTGTTTATGTGGAGCAGCCGTCGGCTGACATGGTGTATGTGTTGTACTGAGATGCCCCCGTCGTGTCTGGACACTTAACCTTTCAGTACTAAAAGCTTTCCAAGGTCAGATGAAGTGCAGCTCCGGTGTTGAGTAATGGAGCCACAGCTCCGTGTGTTTTCAGCAGAATCTGCTTCATGAGATGAAGCAGAGATTTCATTTTTATTTCATCTCTGCTTTGAGGAAATTGTTATATTTTGAGGTTTTAGTTTTTGAACAACCATAATAACCAGTTATATATATATATATTCAGATTATAGCTGACTAAATGTTTATTATGATAAATAAAAAAAGACAGCTGTGTTTAATATCTGAGAAAGGGAAGCTTTCATTTGGCACTTTGAACCCAAAACTATTAGATATCTGTGTTTTGTTTCAGTAGCATTAGAAAATATTGAACCATAAGTTATAAAGTCTCCACCTTCCCATTGGTTCAATGTCTGAGCAGGAAGAAATTGATCAAAATATTCTGCATTTAGTCCAATATTTCCACAATGACTCTTAATCTTGAGCAACATTATGCGAACGCTCTGTCTGCCCAAATGAAGATTTACTCACAATGAGATTCCTTAAGTAGAAAACAGTTTAAGGCCATTTGAAAAACTTTGTGCCATCAATTGGAGCTGAAAATCAGCTCCTTCCTGTTGTCTTTTATTTTGTTCTGTGACTAAACTCCACTTTGTTTCTTCTTTTATTTTGTTCTGTGACTAAACTCCACTTTGTTTCTCGTGTTTCTGCAGGCCATTCGGTGCACACTGGTGAACTGCACATGCGAGTGTTTCCAGCCTGGAAAGATTCACCTGCGGACATGTGACCAGTGCAAGCACGGCTGGGTAGCTCATGGTAAGACGATGCCCAAACTGTGCTGTATATGAAAATGTTAGTGTGCCATCAAGGTCCTGACCTTATGTCTATACATATCCTCCGCTTGGAAAACTATTGTAGATGCCCAAAGCATGCATTCTGTTCTGCAGCGAGTATTTTGTGCTTATGTCATAAATAAACTTGGTAGAAATGTCAAACTTTTCCACCTTTGTTTCCCCGTTCTGTTTTCGTTTTCTCTAATGGTTGTTTTTGCAGAAAACCCAACAAAAACACATTTTTACAGGGGAGAAAGTAATGTTAGAGACCACACCTTATCAGTTTTATTACACAGGTAAAAAAGAAGAAAAAGGGAGAAGAGGGAAAGAAAGTACAAAGCGAAGAAGGAAGGAGGGGGAGATTAAAAGAAAACACCTGTTTGGCTCTCGTCCGCGCAAGAACAGGCTGCGAGGCCTTCAGCGGATCGCACAGGACCCCATTGACTATTTTTTAATCTCTCCCTCTGAACTGAGCTGTCAGGCACACATCTCTCCGCTCTCCCCCGCTTTTCATTTCATGTCGGCATTGGCAGGGACTCTGACAAGTAGTTCTTCATATTTTATTATGTTCGTGTCTGGCTGCGCTGCCGTTGTCAGGCGAAGCCTTCGTCCCAGGATCAGAGAGGGAGAGAGAGAGAGAGACGCAACCAGGTGTCACCCAGACAGGTAGGAGGGAGGGGGAAGGATGAAGTAAGGGAAGAAAGGAAGAACTGAGACAAAGAGGACGAGTCAAACAGGTGTCGCCCAGACAGTCAGAGAGTGGAAAGAGGTGACTGAGGTTGAACAGTAGAGCTAATAACAAATCTGCTGGACCTAAAGCAACATGTGAGCCCACCTGCCCTCCAGCTGGAGTTCGGTCTGCTTTTTTACATCAGAGTCGGGTCATAAATCACTGTTCTTTACATGCCTTTGGGTCAAAAAGAGTTTATAATGCTGTACCTGAACTGTCAGGGTGTCAGTGCAGTAAAGGTTGAAAAATATTTTTAAAAAATTACCTGACGTTCATTTTTATTTACACCTCTACTAGCAAGTAGGATAAGTAAGTAAAATGATTTAAATGTGGACGATGGTGTTCTGATCAGATGAGAACATGAAAAACTTTATATCACCTTGAGTAGCAGAGACACTTAACGATATAGCATCATGCTGTGCAGGTTATCAGGTCAAACTCCTTGACAGACCTTAAAGAAAACCTGTTACAGGCTGCAGAAGACTTGGGCGTGGCACTATGTTGGACTAAATGAACAGAACAGCAGATACTGACCAGCAGTGGTGGGCAAATTTTTGCTAATGCGCTAATAGCAGAGCTAATTTCTCTTTTAGCACTTTTGCTAACTTTGGAAACCTTTAGCGCATTTAGCTTCTAATTCACTTGGCTTTTTCATGAACTTTCACTTGAATAACATTTGACATCTGTGTTTAAGTTTTAGTTATTGACTGTTAAGAAAGCTTTAAATAAAACCATGAGTGAAAGGTTTGCTCCAAAGAATCATGACCCACAACGGTGAATAACAGAAAGTTTGACCCTGTTGAAGGTGATATATTGTGCAGCAATTAGCCTAATGCTTTTCTGTCATAGTGTAGCATTTCAGATTAGCTCCTAAATGCTGCCTAAGTTTAGCATTTTGGAATTTCTTTTTGTCTTGTATTAGAGCTCCACTACTATTCTTTGCTAAATGCTGTCTTTGTCTAGTGATTTAGCATTAGCTTCTGCTAAATAATATCTTGGAACAGAGTTTAAGCATTAGCTCTGACCAAACACTGTGTTTTTAGAGCACTTTAATGTTAGCTTCCACTAAATTCTCTGTTGGTTTAGCCCATTAGCTTATGCTTACTTCTGTTTTGGTTTAGTGCTTTAGCATTAGCTTCTAGTAAATACCATCTTTGTATATTGCTTTAGCATTAGCTTTTGCTAAGTACTATCTTGGTATTGCGCTTTAGCTTGTGCTAAATATTATGTTAGTTGTGGTTTATTTTTAGCTTCCAATTAATATCATTTTGGCATAGCATTTAGCAATAGTTTCTGCTAAATACTGCCTTGGAATAACATGATTTTAATGATAGCTAATTTTTTTGTTAGCGGTGCCCACCACTGCTCACTGGTGGACTAGAGAGAGGAGAGAACTCCAACCTAGCTCCTCTTAGCATTCGCTGTTCATCTTCTTCTCGTCATCTGTTTGCAGCCCTGGACAAACTCAGCACCCAGCACCTGTACCACCCGACTCAGGTGGAGATCGTCCAGTCCAACGTGGTGTTTGACATCAGCAGCCTGATGCTGTACGGCACCCAGGCGGTTCCCGTCAGGCTCAAGATCCTGCTGGACCGTCTGTTCTCCGTGCTCAAGCAGGAGGAGGTCCTGCACATCCTGCACGGCCTGGGCTGGACCCTCAGAGACTACGTCAGGGGCTACATACTGCAGGTCAGTGGCCGCCACACAGCGCTATCAAGGCGTCCCTAGTCTCTCGCCGCTCCAAAATGGAGCCCTTACTGACAATTTTCAGCTATTTCTGAAAGTGGAGAATAAGTCCACACCAGTGATCACTATCACCTTCACTTTTGCACTAAACACAGCCCACAAATTTTTCAGACTGGCGCGGCTTTTCTGAGAGGAATCGATCGAAAGCGTAGCAGTGACAATCTCGGCCACTTCAGCCCCATTTTCCCAACGTTTTCCCCGCTGTTACTCCCGCCTCGATTCGCCCCCTGTTTTCCTGCCCCAAAAACACTACAGTGTGCCCCTCAGCCTGAAAAAAAGGAAAGGAGAGGGAAAAAAAACCAAAGTGGAGAAAATGTCACGCCAGCAAACTATAAAACCACTGTAGTGTGTTTCCTCTCCCCATCCATCCAACCATCCCTCCTTCCACTCGTCCCTCCCAGATAATTGCAGACAGGCACGTTTCTCAATCAACGGTGCAGAGGTTTTGGTGTTGAAACCCAAACCAAAGTGTTCCTGAATGAATTAGTTAACAGTGACTGAACATGTGCATGTGGTTAGCCCTATGTGTGTAAATCTGAGTGTGAGTAAGTGTGCTTATCTCAATGCATGTAAGGTTTGGGCTTCCAAGAACGTAAGTGGAACAGTATGGTGAGTGCAGACTGGGCTGGAGGTGGAAACTGCTTCACAACTCTTTCCTTTACATTAATATAATATAATATAATATAATATAATATAATATAATATAATATAATATAATATAATATAATATAATATAATATAATATAATAATATAATAGTTTTAAATCTGGTGTCTTTCTGCATAGAGTTGGCATGTTTTTAACTATAAATAATAATTTTAATTGAAAATCATCACAATAATGTTAACAATCTAAAGACAAAATTAGTTGGCAATACCAACAACAAAAAGAAAATCTAAATAAACTTAATTATGCCATAAAGACAAATATTTTATCAGTAATAGTTAAAAACATTAATTCAGTTTTCATATTTAATCAATGCTGTGCTATTAATTTGTAAAGTAAGCAACATTTATTTACATTAATATTTAGGTAAATTAGATTGTATGACTAATGTTATTTTTTTGTTTAAAAAATTAGACAATTTACATAAAAAGTAAAACATAAATACAAAGAAGTACTAGCTCAACTGGCCAATTATTTTCACTTATAATTAACACTTTTTTGTATACTTTAAGGAATTATTGACTTAAAACAAGCTACTATTTATGGCTGATCAGTTGGTTGTAAGTTAGATTTGTCTTAATTGAAGTGAAATGAGATATTTGCTTTAGAAACTTTTGAGTTTTAGCAGTGATTGTGCTCTTTCCACTTCTTGTTGTTCACATTTACAGCTGATTAACAATCTGTGAATCCTTTATAAATGTATTATAAGAGCAACTTGTAGTGTTTCCCCAGAGTAGCTCCATTTTCCATCCGGGTTTAAGCTTCTGGGCGAGCTGTGTTTTTATCAGCTGGATCTAATAGTCAGCTGGTGGGAGCAGAGTTGCTGAGCCTCGTGTCACGCCGCTGCCTAAATCCTCCCAATCTGCTCAGACGGGCTTCAAAGGCGCCGCAGCCGCAGACGAGCAGCCAGTCACTTCAGGACAGTAAGCGCTCGCTGCTCGGCCCTATTAGCCTGGGAGTAGCCATGAAATTCAATCATCTTCCCCGAGCCTCCGGGCCTCGCTTTATGTCAGGGTGTGTTCCTCACCGCCGTGCTAAATGAGAGATAAAATGAGGAGAATGGCTTTGGAGATGATAAGATTTGCTTTTAATAATGATGTCAGGGGACGATGTTTGGTGATGAATTCGTAAATCGGTGCAGGCATTCTGGGGTTTTTTATGCCGATTCAGGATATGAGATGGCAGGCTCACTTATTTCACGTTTGATACCCCTTTACTGCTAAATTACTGAATAAATATACATATGAGCTCAACAATAGAGAGATTTAATGTTTTTAGTTTTTCAGCTTCTTCAACCATCAGATTGGTGCAAAGTTTCAGGAAGTCCCGACTATTCCTGCAGCTTGTTTAGAAACATGGACTGTGGACGCTGACATTAGCTTTAGCATGTGTGCTGCTGCTACAGGTTTAGCATTTGGATGCTAATTTAGCTTGAATAGCTGTGCTGGTAAGCTAACTGGTTTTAGCACAACTTGACCACAATAACAGTCTATTCCAGCGTTCAACCAGATCGGGTTTTGAAGCAGTGAGCCGAGATCGGTGGCTTCATCACCGTAACCGTCAGCGAATGCTGCTTGTGCGTCTGATTTATGGGTGTACCAGAAACACGTGAATGCAAAAGTTCTGCTTGGGACAAATGTAATAAAAAACAATCCAAATTAACACATTAAAGTCCTGGCGCTAATATTAAAGCAAGAGTATGGCTCATTAAAATTTTATTTAATAAGGGTTACACTGCTGTCAATTTGGCAACAAACTGAACTAAACTGTGGAAATAAAATAAGCTAATACTCTGGCTCTAATCATGGTTTCTTTTGTTTCAAAAGCAAAAACATATTTTTATCTCCACAATGAAATGTACCCAAAATTTTATTATTTATTGATTTATTTATTTTACAACAGAAAATACACAGCTTATTTTGGCTCCACTCATCCTCATTCAGGAAAATCCCAACCTTTTGTTTAGATATTGAACCGTAGAACGTATCAATCTTCTGTTGGCAGCCAGTCAGTTAGCACCGCTTCGCAATCAGGTCATACATGCACTGCAAAAACACAAAATGTTAGTTTCTAATGCAAATATCTTATGAAATGAGAGAAAACGAACCTAAAAGTAACTTTTCAGCAAGAAATAAGAGCTTGATTTAAGTCAATGCTTCTTGAATATTAATGAAACTTTACTGGTTCCACTGGCAGATTATTTAACATATAAAAAAACATTTTTTCATGTTTGAAGTGAAATAATCAGCCTGTTGATCTACTAATGTTTTTTTATCAATATTAAGAAATTATCACTAAAACAGGATCTTATGTCCTGCTGCTAAGCTACTTGTAAGTTAGTTTGATCTTATTTTAGGATATACACTGTAGAAACGAGACATAAAACACTTGGTAAGCTGCTGTGTTTTTGCAGTGTACTGTTCGTTTTTACCTTAAAACGTCTGTATTTTTGTGATATTCTGCTGGTTAAATCAAGATAATCCTTCTCCCTTTTCACTCTGGTTGCAACCCCTCGCCCTTCCTCTCCTCCTCCTCTTCGTCTCGCTGGTTGTTTCCAGAAAGCCCCTCGGCCAACATGCACCAGATGCCCGACTCCTGAGCTTGTCACCGCTCACTCCTCTGCTGCGCGCCGACAGATGGAATAGCAATCAGTGCGAGTCTCTCTGTCTCAGCTACTGTCTCCCACACTCCTCACCAGCTATTTTGTCTTCCTCTGTCTTATCCCTCGCAGAGCGAAATAATAAGAGCGCGAGCGGAGAGCCAACATGTGGGCCGGAGCCCAGGCTTTCCTGAGCGACATTCTCAGTAATGTTCTGTCCTTGTAGAACATTGGGCTGCCTCTCCTTTTATGAGATGCGGTTTTTCTGACTCCACGCGGCTTCCAGGAGGCCCAGATGGAACCGCTAACGGCCCCCACCGCCGCCGCACACACACACACACACACACGCATGAACATACTGTACACACACAAACAGACCTAAGCCCTAATTGCACACACACTCGCAGGAATGCTTATCCAAGGCAGCCGCGAAATCACACTCATCTATTCGACGCTTCGCAGACGGGGGCTTTGTTTGAGATCTGCTTCAGGTTAATGACACTCAAGTTTCCTGATTTATCTGCTTTTCTCTTCTGTGTTGTTTCTGCAGACACACTGCAAAAACACAAAATCCCACCAACTGGTTTTGGTGAACTTCTCCTTCGAATATCTTATTACACTTGAAATGAAACAACACTGACCTACAAGTAACTTTTCAGCAACATACAGCAGCTTGTTCTAGTTCTGCTGGCAGATTTTTCACTAATTGGGAAAAATTTCTTGTTACATGCAACAACAACAAAAAAATTGCCAGTGGATCTGGTAGTTTTTTTACCTTCCCAAGTATTCTAGTTTCTGGTGCAGTTTTCAACTTTATTGCAACTTTATTGGTAATAAAGTTGTAGTATCACTCCCAGATTATTTCATTATTACAAAACATTTTTCCTGTGAAATAATCTCCGAGTTGAACTAAAACGTTTTCATCAATATTAATGAATTGTTTACTTACAAAAAAGATCCTGTTTCTTGCTGAAAAGACATGTTAAGTTGTGTTTTTTTTCCAAGTGTACTAAGGTATTTACACCAGAAACTAGACCGAAAATACTTGGCAGGATTTTGTGTTTTTGCAGTGTAAAAGTTATTTCTTCATTAACTGGATTTTAAAAGTTTTCTTTTAAGTTATGAATAATTCTGAAACATTTCATACGTCAGATAAGTGAAATAATCTGCCTCTTTTTCACCACTACTGAGGAATTATTGACTTAAAACAAGCACATTTTTCTTTCTGAAAACGTAGTGTGTGCTAAGGTATTTGCAGTAGAAACTCGGTCTGACCTGGCAGGATTTTGTTTTTGCAGTGCAGATACACAGAGGAAAGGGGAGGTGCTGCAGGAGGGTCTGCAACCCTTTTCCCACTTTTCCCCCCTAAATTTTAACTGTAATGTTGTACATGTGTACTTACACATGTGGAATATTGGGTGTAATTACGTGGATTAGGGTACAAGAGTGTTTGTGTAGGACAGGAAACCATTTCCACTTGCAGGTGGGCCTCGATGAAGGTAAACTTGGCGTCTCTGTTGTGGTTTAGATGGGTATTTATTGAGCCAGAGCCACATTTCTGTGAATTTCTGTCATCTTTTTTTTCACCTCGTAAACTCCCCACATTTCTCGTCTCACACTTTGTTAGTCGTGAAGGTCGCCGTATCTCCTGATCCGCCCGCCTGAGAAACTTCCATTTTAGGCAGTCCGTTTCTGTGCAGCAGCGTTCTTTTGGACAGAATCCCTCCGTCTCCTCCGTACGGCACAGTTGTAACCCCGACTTTCCTCGTCGTCCTCCCGTCCTCCCCGTCCGCCCTTCATCACCTTCCCGCTCTTAGAACCTGTTTTCTGTTATCACGACTTAATGCCTCACCCTGGGAGATGGACGGGCGGAGGCGGGTGGGGGGTGAAGGCATTCTGCTACGGTGGAAATTCTTACGTTCATATGGTTATGATTTGGTGGGGAGGTCAGCCTCGATTTTTGCTGGAAGGCTTACGGTTGGCTGTGCGCTGGCCGTGCTGGGCTCCAAACACTTCAAAGACAGCCGGCGTACTTAATCAAGGTGAATCTCAGCCCCACCTCCCCCACTTCATGTGCACGCACACACACACACACACACACACACACACACACACACACACACACACACACACACACACACCACTGTCCTCCCTGCTGATTTTTTTTCTCTTCTTATTCTCAACTCCTCGTTTTTTGCTAAGAGAAATCGGAGGTGAACTGATGTGATTTAAAAAAGGGGATCAGTCAGAAATTAATCCTGATCATTTGAGATAATTAAAGCTGCTGATGCACCAATAATTCAATAATTTTATTTTCCCTGAGTCCCTGATGATTGGTTTTAAGCGTCCAAAATAATCAATATTTCAATTAATCATAATTAATCACTGATTACTCACTGATTAAGCACTGATTAATTGTGACTAAATGCATTAATTATGATTGATTGTATCAATCATGATTAGTTACATTGAATTTGACTCATGATTAATCATAATTAATCGGTTTAATCAAATTAATCAATTATTTAAATAACCGTCAACTAATTTACCAATCAGTTAATTGTTAACTTGAATATAATAATCAAAATAATCAATATTCAAATGAGGCTGAAACGATTAATTGATTCATCATTATTGATATTGATATTGAACTCAATAATTCATCATGGATTAATCATTAACTAGAGCATGCAGACTCTATCTCATAAGAAGATGAATGAATTGCAGCATTAAATCAAAATTAACCTAAATGGTTAAAAATAATCAATACTTTCACTATTAATTGGATTCTGGATCCATATTTTGCTTTTCAGTTATTAATTAGTTAATTAATAAAATAGTCTCTTGTTATTTGCTCCACTGTATTGATGTTAGTTGAGCAGAAAGGATCAATATTTTTACATTATTATTATAACTTTTGTAGCTGCAGCTGCATCCTTTGTTACAAACAATCAAGCACTCACTAAAGGAATAATATGTTGTTGCATTTGAGGCAATAAAATATTAGAATCTGGTGGCTTTGTGGAAGAAAATAAGAGCAGAAAATATGTGATTTTCTGCTCACCTATCAGAGCGAATCAGAGAAAATATGGATTTGTCTGATTAATTGGTGCATCTCTAATTAAATTCTCCTTTTCCACTGGAATATTGTGACTGACCTGCCTTGTAGGAAGCTGAAACCCTCCAGCCGTGTTTGCAGTAACCTTCCTCCCTGTCACTTCTCTCACGTCTGACAAAGCTCATATGAAGCTCCTTACACAGGTCCTGCCCATGCCAAATCCTCGGCCGCTCACCCCTCAATCCAGAACTCAAGCCTCAAATGAATTCAAGCTGAAGAAGCGAGGTTATGTGCAGGTTACACTGTATGCAGGAATTTGGGGAATAATTCCCTTTATATTGGATTTGGAAGGCAGTCTGGATTTGACCAACAAGGCCTCACAAGTTCAACACTGAGACTAAAATAATAGTGTTAGAATAATGATATGCAGCCATTTTTTCTGGTTTAAAAAGCACATTTCTGTGCATTTGAAGGTTGTGACCACAGTAACTCGGAAGCAGCTCATTTCTTCGGCTCCGTGTCAGTTTGACTCTTTCTGATTGTGTTTATATTTCAGGAGTTTTGCCTTTTTTAAATAAAAATAGCAGATAGACGGCACCAAACTTTTGCAGTAAGGTCCTTTCTAAATCCTCCTCTCTAAATTCTTTCTCTTCTTCAGGTCAGCCCACAGGTTTGAACAGGATTTACGTCTGAGGTCTCAAAGTTGATTTTGTGGTCAGTGAGCATTTTCTCTGTTGGTTTGGTCAGATGTTTTGGATCATCATCCTGACCCATTTTCAGTTTTGTGGCAGAGCCCAACAGATTTTTATGTAAAACATCCTGATAGCCATATATGAGTATAAATATATGAAACATAGACCCTGCAGTGGGTCCTGGTCTCTGTTTCTTGCCTAGGAGATGATAAAGTCTGTAGCTCTACCTCACTTTGGGTTCAAAACAAACCTGCATCTCCACTGAGTGTCGTTGCCACGTTTCATTTGTTCAAAACCTATTACTCTGACTTTAGTATCGGACCTGTAGCTACAGAACCATCCACAACATCAACACACACCTACCTTACTTTAATGGGATGTTCTCTGGCCTTTCCCAGTTTAATTAATTGTTGTCATATTAATATGTAAGGACAGTGCAGCGCACCGCTAACTACAAAGTTAGTTCAGCTAACCCTAAAGCACTAATTACAAACATTACTTATGCTATTGCTGAATCTCTACACCAACACAGTATTTAGCAGAAGCTAATGCTAAAGCGCTATACAAACACAGTATTTGATGGACGCCAATCCTAACGCATTGAACCACCACATTATTTAGTGAAAGCTAAAGATGAATCGATAAAGTGCTAGCTTCAATTCAAAGTAGGCCCTGAAGGACTACAATCTTTGAGCACCAATTTAATTTTGGCATTATAATTTACATGCTCAATAAAGAGATTAAATGTTGTATTAATGTCTACATCTGGTTCTGTCGGTGTTTAAGTAAATTATTTGGATAAATGGAGAGAATGTGAGGAGAGGAAATTCTTCACTTCAAAATAAGAGCATCAATATAAATATCTAACTACTTGAAGAATGAAAACAGTCAATAATCAAAACTTCGACACAATTGTCAAACATTATTTAACTGAAAGTTTACAATCAGTCAAGTAAATTAGCACTCTATTGCCCAGAAATATAAATTTAGGTTAAGCTAAGTGCACTACGTCATTTTGAAGTTAGCAAAAGTGCTAAATGAAAAGTTAGCTCTGCTATTAGCAAAGTTCTAAACGATTGAATGTTCACAGATCAACTTTTGAAAGTTGTAATTTATAAAATCTTTGTTCGATCTTATTTCTCCTGTTAAATATTCTCCTAAATTATAAGTTTTTTAGTCTTAAATTGATTCTACTGCAGTAAATAATTACTTTCTGATGGTTTGCTGGTCCCAATACCAGACCTGCCATTTGGAGTAGAGCCTCATTTAAGCTCACAGTGGATGATAAAGAAACATTTTTCTGTAGATCTGATCCATTTAAGATGGAAAAAAAATAAGGATTTAAGTTTATTTTGTCTCACAAACAGAAGTTTGGATTCTGTCTATACTTAACATCTCAAAATGCTTTAAATAAAGCGACAGCATGTCAGGTGAATTGTATTAGCAGGACATTTTGAGTTGCGTGGGTGACATCTGATTGGGAGTTTTTTGTGCGGCGCCGATGCTGGAAGTGAAATGATCCGTTTAACGTACATGGTCAGGTTCAGAAGCTCTCAGCGACTCTCAGGAGGGGCTTTATCAGCTAAGCTACACACAGAGTATGCGAGCGCCACCTTCTTACCCGTTTCCCTCACAAAGCCCGCGATAAGACCGACTTCAAAGCCAACCTTTTTTTTTTTTCCCTGAGCTTCTTCCCATGGCCCCTCCCACCTCACTTTGACACACACTAAACTTCCTTCAGCCTGAGGAAAGATACTTCATAACATCCTGAAGTGTGGAAGAAACTCCTTTCACTAATCTTCCTGAGTTACATGGTTAGCAGAGCCGCATCCAGGTTGGATGGGGCCCAAAGTGAAATTCATTTCGGGGCCCAAAATCCTCCACTGCTCGACTGTTTACACTGTTGGTTTTACTTAGGAAAATTGGCATTTCTACATGCATATCTTTCCCTTTATGAGTTAATTTCATACTAATATACATAAAAAAAAATTATTTCATTTTAGTCAAGTTTTGTCATAAACTGTGAAGATAAAAGTTACTAAAAATACTTTTAATAGTGCAGGGCATTCTGGGTAAATACAACCAACACAAACATGCTTGGCTAGCGCTAGCAGGAGAAACGATGAATGGAAAGGCAAAAGAGAAATCCTACAACCGCTAAAGTCTGATGCCACTTTGTTTTTGTCGGTGCAGCGCCCCCACAGGCGAGGAGGGGAACAGGATTTTTAGCACAGTGTAGCATGAAAATATAACAAATGTTGCAACTTTGTACCGAATCGAGTCGAGTCTACCGGACTGTCGGGGGTCAGTAAGTAGATTTTTGTTTTGCTGCCTCCTACGAATTTGCCATGTTTAAAATGACGTTCATGTGCAGGTTTGTGTTCGATGTTTTTTTTTAAACAACATGGTGGAGATATTTGTTGTTACATAGACTGGGCTGTGTGCTGATGAGGCTTTGCTTTGTGATGTTTTTGTGAAGTTGCAAACTTCACTTTTACTTTGGGTTGGCTTTCAGTATAGCAAAAGAGAACAGTCGGACAATGTTTAGAAGTTGAGAGTTTTAAAAATAGTTTCTTTCCATAATTGTCCCAGAAAGCCATAAGATCCATCTTCCAAACTGAAACCAGGGATCTAGCAGCATGTTATTTGGGCTCTGTCCTCTTGTTATAATTACCTCCTCAAACTGAATCCCCTCTCTCCGTCAGCGTCCCCTGCTCCATGTATCCCTCTCATAAGTTATAATATCCTGTCTTTCCTGCGCTGGGAGGAGGAAATAGCTTCTGAATGCTGAAGCAGCTCAGCGGGGGGGCTGCAGAGGGCGGCTTGTTGTTGTTGCGGGAAATTGAATTTTACTTCAAGGTCAGCGACACTAATGACGGTGTGGGAAGGTGTTGATCTCGGGCAGCTCTGGTTTGTCCAGCAGCTTCCTACGGTATCGATCCGGACCACAGATTCTAGTCCGGCATCGATTGTCGTGCTGAATAGTTGAAGAGAGCCATGGAAATTACTGGTGTGGTCACCCAGGACTGCTGGCACTCTCTGGGAAACAAATGCATAATTAAAGGTTTCAGATTCAGCTCTCCATAAAAGTCGACAGATCATTTATGAATCCATCTGCTCCCTTCGTTATTCCTAAAAAACAAGGAGTCCCTCCGGTTTCCACGTCGCTAGCTGCGTTTCCATTACAAATGTGCTCAAATCTTTGTCTTTTGGGAGTTTTATTCAGCTGGAGTTGAAAAGCAGTTTTGCAATTGCTGTGCTTCCATTAAATAAGAAATTAAATTGTTTGCTTATGTGATAAGAGATTAAAAAACACTCCATATCATCATCCTACTACTGCCTGTCATCTTATTTGTCATTTCCTGCAGTGGTAACATCTGGTTTTTGATCATGTGAATCGTCTGATGTGAAAAAAATGTTTCAATTCCAGTTTCTATTTCAACACGGTCACAAACCACCTTCTTCTACTGCCAATTTGTATTATTAAAAAACAATACTTTTTTAAAAAATTGGCCTGTTTCAATTAAACAAAATTATCTTGGAAATGTCACATGACTTGAGAAGTATGAAAAAGAAACGTTTCCATTTCAGTTCTCTTAAATAAATATCAGTACGACAATAAAAACACTTGATTCTTGATTTTAAATTATAGAATTTTTGTTTTAAATTGTATTAAATTAGGCAAATTTATTTTTGTAGTTTCAATTTGCACAATTTTCTGGTGAATGAAAACACATAAACTGTAAAATTAGACACTACACAAAAATCCTTTAAATAACAAAGAAGACCTGCAGTAGCTGCGTTTCCATTGGCTATTTAACTACAACAGAGTACATGAAAAAAAAATAAAAACAAATGATCTTCCTACAAAACATCGCAGCTTTCCAAATTAAACCAATTTCATTAAGGTAGAAGAAAACTTTCTCGTCCCAGCTCAAAAAGTCTTTCTCGACAAATTTGAGTGTTTTTGAAAATGCCGTTTTCCCTTTGAATGAATTTATTTTTGGTGTAATTTTGGGAGGAAACGCAGCTAGTGACGCTGCCCCGAAGTGGCGAGCTGCGCTGCTGCCCTGTGGTGTGAGCGAGTGTGTGTCACTTCCCACACAAATGGAAACATTTAGACATCGAAGTGTGTCCTGAGGTGAGAGCTGCAGAAGCTCTCACTCATAAAGTAGCGGGGAGGCAGCCTGTGGAGGAAATGAGCTCTGCAAACTGGAGGAGGGAGAGGAGCGCGACACACACGGAAAGACCTCACACACAGGCAAAACACGCATGCATGGGTGACTCCAGTGGTGATGCTATGCACCGCGACTATCGCCGTCTCGTTTCGCTGCGACGGCCCCAGCTGTGTTTGACTTCCTGATGCTGTGGCGGCGCCGGCTAAAGGAAGGGAGAACGGACACCACTGGCTCTGTGCAGCGGCGGCTAAAGGCTGAACTGACCCCATCGTGACCCCACAGCAGCGCTGAGGCACCTGCAGAAGTATAATGGAGCCCTTTCAGATTTCAGTGCCTGGCAAAAAGGGTTTATTTAAACCACAAATTTCAGTGCGTTTCATTTTAATTCAATCAGAAGTTGTTGAAAACTGGTTGACTTAGAGCTGGATGTGACTTTCTTGGATACAAATACAGATGTAAAAGAATAAACATGTGATCAGAATCAATATTTAATAATTTCATTGAAATCGATCCAGAACCACACAGCATTCTGGGAAATATGGAAGGCAGAGAAAATACTTTAGTTGCTCAACTTCTCACAGCTAGCTAGGCCGGCTTGGTGGAGTCAACTAACTCGCTCTTTGGCCGAGCAACTGCCTGCTGGGTAACTTAGTAAATAGAGTCCAGACGTTTTGTCCTACCCAGAAAAAAACATTTCATTTATCTAAAAGGGAAATTAAAGTTTGTCGTAACTCATGAAGCATTTGAGGGGAAGGAGGCTCTGCGGTAGCAGTCAGTCTCGCTGTGAAGCTGTAGAAGCCTCTGACTGAGGATTGTTTTTGATGTATGTGTCATTCATTCTGGGAAGCAGAGATAAAATCCCACAGTCGTATGTTGCAAATGACACCATCAGTTGTTGACAAGCTCTGCTAATCCACCTCCTTTGCTTTTGCCACTCCGCTTTAAATTTTCAGTTTAGCGTTTTTTTTTTCTGTAATTGTTGATGCCACTTTGTGGATGTTGGTTTGTCTAAAGTGCTTTGAAAGTAAAGGTGGTATAGCCTGTTTACTATCCTCACAGTGAAGCACGGTGGTGGCTGCATCACTGAGGGTTTGCTTCTCCAGCATAAAGTAAAATCCACATGTTGCTTTTATGCCAATTTTCTGAACTATTCCATGTTTTTCTGTTAGTTTGAAGCTTTGAAGTGAGAAATTTCAAAAGGTTTTCAGACGTTTTCTAACATGCCAGCCCCAAAGTGGCTATAAAAAAGGGATGACACGTCATAGAGGTGCAAAATAAAAATATAAAAAGGCTGCTCAGTTCGCTGTGAAGGAAGAAGGAAACTTCAGCATTACCACATAGGTCAGCCAGTTTAAAACAGTAATTAGCCTTAGCATCCAATTCAGGCTTAAAGAATCTCTTTTTTGTTTATTTATCTGTTTTTATCCTCAGCTGTGCCAATATACAATCAGTGCATTAAGTGGTGAGCAAATAGGATCAATTCGTCCAGTTTTACGCAGATGAGCGCAGAAAACGAGGCGTGAAGCAGCCGCTCTCCGTGTTTGGAGTGGCTAATTAGGAGCTCATTACAAAGCTCCTCAGCATGGCGCTATCCTGATTGTTTATTTGAATTTCACTAAGGTGAAGGGGGCTGAGCGTGATGCAGGCGGAGGGAGAGGGAGAGGGGACTAATAGTTGTATTAAATGGATACCTAATAGGGAGAGACACAGATGTGCAGCGATGCTGAGTGCCAGCCTGCGGGCTGCCTACAAAACGACTCTTGTAAAAAGTAAAGGAAAGAAAAAAACCTTCAGCACAGTGCACATGCTTGGCTCTCCGTCCTCTTAAAGAGCGTCTTATTAAATGTGTAAGTGGCTGAGTGTTGGACCACCAAGTGAGCTGTGCTGTCACTGGCACACAGACAGGATATGATACACTGTCCCCAGAAACGATGCCTCAAAGCTGGACGACGCATCGGTTCCCAGCAGCCACTGCCCGGCCTGCCAGCAGCTGCTTTCATTCTCTCATGCTGGAGGATCAGAACATCATCGTTTGGGTCTTTCCCTAAAAGAGGTTTCCCGTCTTGATGGTTTTTATAATCTAAGAACAGACTAAGGACAGAGTTGTTGACCCTTTTATGTGTAAAAGGGACTTAATGGTTTAATACATTGATATCAGAGTAAAAAAGCTCAGTTTTAGCATCGACACATCTTCAACGTCATTTGGAAACAAACTTTCTTTCACAGCCACAACAGTAGCTGGAATGTAATTTATGCAACAAAAAAAAAAAAAAAAAACAAGTTATGACTTTAAGCTAAATTGGAATTAATGCTAAAATAAAGTTTAACATAATTTCCATTGTGGTTTTCACTGTAGTTTTGATTTGTTGAGCCTTCTGGGCCACCGTAACAAACTGCTGCTCATATCACTTCACTACATTTGAACCTTTAAACTAATAGCAGCCGTCGGTAATGAGATGCTTTGACTGTTTCTAGGGGTTATAATCACTCTTGTTTCTAAACATAAAGCAGTTTAATTAAATTGTGAGATTTTAGCTTTTTTGTGACATTTAACATCATTTATCAAAAATAGTTTGTTGGCAAGGCAAACTGAATTGGCCGAGTGCAACAACAGACAATGATGCCCAAGAAACATCAAGACATAAAACTTTGTTTTATTGCCATTAATCGGATTAAACTCTTGACATATAATATAAAAGCTTTTTAGGCATCTTTTCAACAAACACACAGTTTAATTATATTCAATTTTGAGGTTTTTTTAGATTTGTATAGTTTCACTTACAATAATCAACAAAGACAAGAGGTTGTAGTGAGCAGATATTTAAACAGAAGCACCCTCCTGATGGACGGCAGTTTCCTCCAGAGTGTGTGTGTGTGGGTGTGTGTGTGTGTAGCCACAAACAAACTCCGTCATCTTCAGGATCTGAGGCCCATTGCCAGCTGCTCCTCTGGTGCCAGGCTTCGCCTTATCGCCTCCCCAGCACACGCACACTGAGTTGCACTCTTACTTCCATGCGCACTTTAAACAGCCAGCCGCTGCGCCGCCACCGCTGCTGACGCGCACGCGTTAACACGACGATCTGCCCTCCGCGTAAACAGAGATAAGAGCAGAGCGCTGCGCAGCGAGGCCCCATGAGGCACAGCTATTACTGGGAGACCAAAGTCGCGTGGCATCGGGTCGGGTTTGTGTTCAGAACCAGCTGGACTGTAGAAACAACAGCTCCCAGTTCTGGGTTTGGCTGCTGGTTGCTTCACAATGGCAGCTCGAGCTGTTAACTTCCTGTCAGTGTCTCCGCCGCTGACGCTCCGACTCTGTGATCTGACACGAAAATCACAGCAAGGCTCCGAACAACGTGCCGAAGGGGCCTGACAATCCGACAAAGTCTCTGTCAGAGCCACTGCCTCGCGTTAGGAATTCACTCACACCTTCGGCGAGGTCTGTTCGGTATGGGGCGTGTGTCTGCTGCTTGATCCCCGACAGAAATCCAGCCTGTTCAGGTGACACAGTACAAAGCGGTTTCTTACTCTGCCAAGCTGACACACCTAATTAGGGAGGTAAAATTCCCGGGATCAGTCCTAGATCAAGTCTCCTTAGCACCGGGAGCTGAACACCCCGGATCCCTTGGGGAACAAGCATCTGCAGATTCCACAGATTTTCCAAATTCCCAGGCTTGAACAGTGAACAGGTGTCACTAAACTCCCATCGTTTCTTTCAGCTGAGGAGTAGAAAATGGATGCCATGGCGTGGAACAGAACCTGGCAAAGGTTGAAAATGTTTGTTGCACGTTCTGTTATGCTGGAACAACAAACTTCAATTTCGTTTGTATTTGTATACATTGCAAAAACACAAACGCTGACCAAGTATCTTCCGTCTGGTTTCTAGTGCAAAAAGCTTAGTACATCTGAAACGAGACAAAACTAACTCATAAGTAGCCTTTCAGCAAGATACGGCAACTTGTTTTAATTATTGAGAATTATTAAATTCTTAATAAAAATGATAAAGTTGTTCCATCGGCAGATTTTACTTCTAACAAAGGAATAATGTCTTATTGGCTCAATAATCTGCAAGAGCAACTACTAAATTTTATGAATATTAGGGAAGTATTAACATAAACCAAAGTCCTATTTTTCTGAAACGCTACTTTGCGTTACTTAAAGTTTGCTAAGATATTTGGGTTAGAAACCAGACCAAAAACACTTGGTAAGATTTAGTGTTTTGTTTCCTGTGTACCTGCCAAAAACATGGATCTCTTTAGTAAAGGAGTCTAAAAAGGCGTTCACACATTTTAGAGTTTTATTAATTAAAAAATTTTCTTCAGCTTGGCAGATATCCTCTACTTTTATGTTGGTCTGTCACACAACATAATTCAAGTCAATTAATTGAAGTTGGAGAGATTCTAGGTGAAACATTTCTACTTCTATGCAATGATGTGCCTTTTTTGGCAATAAGTTTATGTGTTTTGAAGTTTTGTTGTTGACTTCCCATCCAGAAACCACTTACTGGTTCTTGTTGGTTATGCAGGAGGCTCCACTTCTGCTTTTCAAAGTTGTGCAGTTGTATAATTGCGCATTCATTGTCACATGAGTCTGTAAATTGTGAATTGGGGGCGTGGCCAGCAGAAGCTGTCATTTAAAGTGATAGGAGGCCTAAAACAGCTCATCTGAGCAGACTTAAATCTCTTAATGTAAAGAAGATTTTGTGCAAAAATGTTATGAACTTGTTTTGAAAAGACTTATTATAACTTGTTCAAGGAAGTGTAATAGGTCACCTTTAAAAGAGACTTCCAGCTCAAAACTTCATGTTTTAAACATGACCTGATAGCTAAAAATAGGCGGTTTTAGGAGCTTTTTTCCAGCTTCTCTCCACTGTGCAAACCTGGAATGAATTCCTCAGCATTATGACCACATCAGTTGTTTTAGCTCTTTGAAACAAATGCAGTCTCTTTTTCTCTCTCTTTTTTTCGCTGTTATCAGAATGTCAGCCCAGCCACCTTCTCCCTTTATGGGCATGTTTTTTGCTAATCTTGCTACTGGCCTGTTGCGTTTTTTAAGTCAAAACAGGTGTTGCACGTAGGACGTAATCTTCTATTAGCGCGAGCATTTGGACTCGTGGTCCTCCAGGGTCGTGTTTTCTTTATGGATGCCTTTCTCTGCCACGGGGCCCACACTTTGTTTCATCTGAGGGTGAGCCTTAAAGCAGGAAAACAATGAAGCTATTTTTGTGGGGGTGACATTTTGCAGAGTGACTTGCTGCAGGGTGAAGGGTGATCTCGTTACACGTCCTGCTGCAGCCAAAACGAAACCCTGTTCAGTGAGACTCAACTCATTCACCAGAGCGTGTTAGTCTTGAAATAAAGAGATACAAGGTAAAAATAAATCTGGTGTATGAGCCGAGTTTCTTGTTTAGCTTCTTCAGCTGGTACTGTGCAAAAGTTTTAAACCACCTTTTGTTTCTTTATTCCAAGCAGCGAGTGTTGGTTCTTATGCATGTGGTCTTGATCATTAGTTCTTCACACTTTGTGAACTCATTTCATTGTTTTTGTTTTTAGGACTTCAGTTTTTCAGTTTTTGTCTGAGCACCAGAAAAACTAATCGGGAACCAGCAGCAAACAATCAACAGCATTGGATTTGGACTAAAAGTCAATAAATGATCTAGCATGAAGTTCATCTACCAAAATGTAATTCTCCAGCTGCTCCTTTTTACATTTTATAATGCACAATTTGATTTGCAGCTAAATCCAAGATGCCACATATGTAGTGAAAGAACTGAACCATCTGAGTTTTTCCAGATGTATCTCCCCCACTGTTATGGAAATGTCACTACAATGAAATTAAACAGGCAGCGTTATGCATTTTCTCAGCACATTGCACCATTTCAAAGCACAATCAAATAACTGTTTTACCTTCAATTGTTATAAAAATGTTGTAAATATCAAAAATGATGGTAATACTTTATTTGAAAGGCTGGCACTGTCATAAATATTGTATAACTAATGTCATAAACATGAAGGAATGTTTGTTGTCATGAAGTGTCATTCAGTAAATAATGACACTTTCAATGTAAAGTTGCATTAAAAATGTAATTATTTACCATGTTTAATACGAATGTTTATGATAACAGTCATAAACATTCATGAAGACTCCTTCATGTTTATGACAGTGTCACGTCAGTCTTATGCAGACCCCTTCAAATAAAGTCTTACCAACATGAATTAAAGACGTTTGACTTTACGATTAAAAGACCTTGAAATCGGGCCTCTGTCTCTTTAAGAAGCTCCTGTTCTATCCAACACTCCACCTTCAGCACATCACCAGAACATTGCTCCTCTTTATACTGCTTACAACCATTCTTAAGAGCTTCAGACTGAGAAAACATCAGTTGCAGCTCCGCCTGGTGTTTGCTAACTGCTGCTGCCACTAGTCTGGAGGAGCTGAGACGGGGAGGCGCGGTTCGAGGGTTGCTTTATGAGGCGGAAGCTTGGCTTAGAAACCGAAGCTCTGAGGAGGAGCTTTGGGTAAATTGGACAAATGAGTGTTTTGGCGTCCCTGAATGGTTGCCATGGAGATTCAAGCATCACTCAAACCTGCATGAATAAATCAAAGCAACATACCAGGCATGTTTTTAACTGGGGAATAATAACATTATAACATGATATAAAGCTCAAAAAAGTCAATAAGAAAATAAAAGCCCTCAAAAACAATTCACCTCGGCAACTTTCCTGAATCCTCAGAAGTGAAACATAAAGGGAAGAGAAATTGCTCAAGACTTCTCTGCATGTTTGAGGACAGAGATTAAAGGGAGGACTGAAGAATGACCATCAGTCAAGGAAGAGCGCTGTCCTGTTCTCTGTCTTTCAGTCTCGGGTTGAGCAAACCTCCGTGCAGATCCAACATGTGGATCATCAAACAAGCTAAAGAAGCGCTCCTCTGGGACGCGGCCCCTCCATTCATATCGCCCCACGCTGATTCCAATGCAGGAGAAAACCATATTTCAAAACCTGAGAAATGGATAAATAAAAGTAAAAGTCCGACTACTTTTGGCTCGATGTCCACAGTCGAGCTTTCCAAGTATGCGTCTGGGGAGGGGATCTGGTGGGACGGAGCCGGAGTCGGCTTGGAAGCGGTAGAAACGGATGTCACGATGGATGGAAATTTATATGGTGTGGTTCAGGGAGCAGCGGCTGTAAATTGACAAGTAATGCTTGTGAGCAGCGCTGCCCGTCTGTTTCCCTTTCCCTCATCTTTTATCTTTTTCCACTCATCTTTTCTCCCTCTGCCGTTGCTTTGCGCCCCGATAGGTGGGAATGGATGGCTCTGCTCACACGGGAGGGAAACTGACTTGTGTTCCCAGCGGTGAAAGAACGATAACGTGAAGTACATCTGAAGGCGGAATCGCAACAAAAACAATGTTTTATTTGGATGTATTTGACCCTGGAGAGAGCTGGTGATGCAGAGTGTGAAATGAAGGTGAACTCTTAACATGATTCAACCAAAATAAAAAGTAAAAATTACAAAATATACTCGTCGTTTTATCTAATTAATGAAGCCAAGCCGTAAACCAATCAATCACGTTCATTTGTGCAGGACATTTCAGTGGCTTTACATCTTAAAAACACAAAAATAAAAAGTCATGGAAACGTCTTAACAATGTGAGAAACCAGAAGCAGACATGTTGTCAAGGTCCATCATCAAAATCATCAATACACAGTTCTCATGTGATGTCACACTTCTGTGAACTTGTAACTGACAGCCATCTTGGTAGGCAGTTGCTATGACAACAATAAACAAACCAAAGCTTAGAATCGTACTTCAGCTCGTTCCTCTGTAACTTCTGAACAATGGGCGAAGTACATCACCACTATTCTGCCCACCTCACACTAAGATGAATATCAGCGACATTAATTGTAACACTCACTGGTGAATTAGCAAAATTAGCCTAGCTAATGTATCTTTTATGCGCTAGCTAAGGCAGCTGTGTTGGCTACGTGTTTATCTACTTACTCTTCCAGTCAGCAGAACCTTTTTAGCAGATCCATTTAAACACTGATTGTTTGCGTCGTGCGGTGAAGCTCCTCCATGTTTCTCACTCTGTCGTTAACTACATGAGATCGTCTGACATATTTTCTTTCTCCACCTCATACGAGTTGGTCCTGACTGCAGCCTTTTGTTCATGTATCTTCTCTTGTACATTGATTAAACGTGTCCACATATTTTCTTTTTGTTGTTCTCAAAGCCATGGGTCCCGCTTTGCTTTGTGCTGCACTTGCCTACCAAGATGGCTCTGATCACTTCCTATTCAGGCTAGTGAGAACTGTGTAAACACATCAAATATGTCGGTTAATGTTCTAGTTATTATGGTTCAAAATCATCTCTAAACCGGTGGAGATTTTAGCCCTGATTTACAGGATCTCAGTGTCTCAGCTGTTTTGCAGTTTTCTGAAAGTTTGCTCCAGATTTGTGGTGCTTAGAAGCTGAATGCTGCTTCTCCATGTTTGGTTCTGGACTAGAATCAGAAGACCAGAGGGGTCTGGAAGGTTGATATAAGAACAGCAGGTCTAATGATGAGTGTAAGTGTGTACATATATGTGCCTCCTTCTATTGAGTCATTCATTTGTATGAATCTTTCTAATGGCGGCAGTCTTCTTTAATAATGCAGAACCTTCCTTTATCTGCCCTGCTTCCTTGTCTTATCGTGTTTGAAGTCATGGTTACATGAGCCACATTCACACACAGAGAAGGAGAAACCTGAACCAAAACCTAAAGATAAAAAAACCCTGATAAACATTCAGAGTGTAAATCTATATCATGATTGGAAACAGTCAGATCCTATCACAGTTGAGCAGAAGTTCTTTATAAAAGTCTTTCAATAATAATAACATCTTAACTGAAGGCACAACTCCAGAATAATATATAAACACACAACTCTATTAAAAAACAAATTAAATGAAATCACAGCAGATAAAATAAATGGGGGTGTGAAGTGCTGCTTCTCTAAAAATGGAAAGGTGAATGAATCTTCTTCAGGACAGACTGAGTGACATGACTCAGTCTGGCATAGACTGAGATTAACCCTTTAATTTCTGTGTTGTCAAAATACAGCACAGGATGTATTTCAAACAATTTTTTTTTTTTTTTACAAATGCTGATTTGTTTGCTGCTATTGGCAGAACCCATGAAGAAGACAACAGGAAGTGATTGGAGTGGTTTACCTATAATGTTTCAGCAAAACTCTAATCATCCTCTGTTCAGAAATATTATCCCGGACTAACCCCCAATTATGCTACATCTATGAAAACGGAGGCTTAAACGTTTATTGGCATTTAGGTATATTTTCTGCCAGTCTGCCTGTTAAAGTGTGATACTCTCCCAGGGAAACTTGTAATTTTTCATCAATATTAAGGAATTATTGACTTAGATCAAGCTACTGCTAGAAAGTTACTATTGCTAGTTAGTTTTGTCAAGTGGACTCAGATATTTGTGCTAAAAATTAGACCAAAACTACTTGGTCAAATTTGTTATATTTGCAGTGTTTGCATGATCATAACCTCATTTCTTATTTAATGGAAACACCTCAATCGGGAAATTGTTTTCTTTTGTTTTACATTAGCAGAATATCGACAAAAATTTGCTCACATTTGTAATGTAAACGCAGCTTTTTGTGTCTGGTTGTCTTGACCGGGTGTGATGGGAGAAAACGGGAACGACCTGCTGGTTCGACGCGTCAGACAAAACGATCAGCGCCATCAGCTGAGTCCCTCCAGAGGACGAATCGCCAGGACATCTGGTTTCTTCCCACTGGCGCCGCCGCTCTCCGATAGAGATCAGACAGATGCCGCGGCGTTGTGGCAGCTCTGTTTTGCTATGGGAAACATGCTGTCACATCTGGGTGCTTCACAGCCAAGGAGATGTGAGGGAGGAGATGATGCGAGCCAAAAGCGGGCGAAAGGATCACCATGGCGCGCTTTCAACAGATGCTGGCGTGCGCATGTCACAGACCCCCGATCATCAGGTGATGCCCCTTCAGGGTGACAGCGTGATAAGAGGGGAGAATTACACCGCAGCCACCTCCACAACCCCCTCTCATTAACCTCCAGTCTGATTGCCCCCAGGACTCCCTCGTGCTAATTAGAGGGGGAAATATGTCTACGATGCATGCCCTCATGCTCACATGCGCACGGCTGACAGAAACGCTATCTGAAGGTGTGAGAATGAAAGGCCTGTCTGTTATTGTGTTGGCCCCAGCAGGTTGATTCCTTTTCACACAGACAGACTTCATCGCGCCTTTTGATTTCAAGAGGTGAGCTTTTTGTCTCAGCGTGACGCAGACAGCGAAGACGTCTCTCTTCCACTTGTCAGCCCCTTCATTTGATGAGTTTTGCTATTTTGCAACATAATAACAGTAGAAATTTATCAAATTAAGAAATTTAATTAATAATTTTGTTAATGCAAACTTGCATTTATAAAAACTCGTACACAGAGAGTCTGCAACACTTTTGGTCTAATTTTTAGTGCAAATAAGATCAAAATAATTTCCAGGTGTTTTTTCAACAAGAAGCTTGTTTCGTCAATAATTCCTTAATGTTCATCAAAAAGTTCCATTTACAAATTATTTCACTTCTAATATGTGATACATTTAAACAATCTGCCAGTGGAACTGGTAATCTGTAATCAATAGTAATGATTGATTGACTTAAACAAGATTTGAAATCTTGCTGAACAGACACTTCTAAGTCTGTCTTGTCTTTTTTCAGGTGAACTAAAATATTTGCACTAGGAAGTAGATGAGCTGTGGTGTTTTTGCAGTGCAGGGATCTTTAATGGCCGTCTCTCTGTCTGCACACTGAGGGCACATTTTCCTCTTTTGTTTTACACGATGTCAGGGACAGACGCAGACGTGTCCAGGGACTGGTACAGCAAAGAGGCATTTGTACCTGGACTGGACCTGCGGGCGTCTGGGAAGACGAGGAGAGGCGAGGGGAAGCTAAAGGTGGGAGAGTATTTAAGAGCACTTGAGTGCCGGCGTAGATGTAGTCGCCTCTCCCAGCGGGTTGGGCCGGCCCCCTCGGCACCGTGGCATGAGTTTTCACTTTAGCAGGCAGCACTCAGCGCTGCTTCTTCTGTCCACCCACTTTTTTCTGCTCCTCTCAGTCACTGTGTGCTTCACTGAACCCATCATTCGCTCTCATTCACTCTGGACTACAGCGTGCACACACACATGCACACACACACGCGGTTTGACCCATTTGCCCCTTCACCATGAGTGGTAAATAATTCCATTGTGAGAGCCATTAGCAGGTAGCTAAAGGGTTAAGAGGGAAACGACACCGGCAGTCAGACGGGCGATTAGACAAGAAGAAGATAAAATTGTAATGTCGTCGCTTGTTGTTTCACTAATCTTACCTTAAAGCAAGTCAAACTGTATTTTTTTAATGTTTGATTATATTTGTATTCTAATTCTTGTGTTGTCTTGCAAAAATATTTACAGTACATCCCTGATATTCTCCTGAAATCCTTAAAGGGGCAGTATCAATCTAAATCTACTTTTTTAAACATTTTACATCATGTTCTGTTTTCCCTCTTCTAAAACACGCCTGATTCTTTCATGCATGTTTGAGAATTACTTTTATTGCCATGGAACCATTCAGCTGTGAAAAATGCCTGGTTGAACCTAGCTCCGCCTTTGAGGATGAAGCTCCTCCCACATTGAGATCCTTCAGACTTGCCAGCAGCAATTAGCAAACACCTGGTAAAGCTTTAAATCTGCTAAGCTCATTGTAGGAGCTACTTCTCAGTGAAAAGCTGGTAGAAACGTTAAAGGCTTAATGGGGCAGCCATGTTGTAACGACATCCAGGAGGTTTTAAAGAGACAGAGGTCCAATTTTAAGACGTTAAATCAGGAAGTAAAATTTCTCTTAAGTCATATTGATATATATGGCATTTCAGCTGAAAGTAACATAGTTACACTGCAAAACCTCATGTTGATGAAAACATATTAGTTCCATTTTCAAATAAAATCACTTATAATAACTGATAAAAGTGAACTGATGTGTCAGATAATTTCACTTTTATCAGGAATTATTGATGTTGAACAATCTCCTGTATCTTCCTGAAAGATTACTTGTACATTAGTTTTGTCTTATTTCAAATGTACTAAGACATTTGCTTTAGAAACTAGAGCAAAAATACTTGGTAAGATGTTTTTTTGTAGTGTACTTTATTTTGACCCTTTACAATGCTCCTCTTAATAACTTTCAGCTGCTAAATACTAATCATGTAATGGAACAAAACCTGTAAAGCCACAAAAGGTTTGAGACTGGAGGCCAAAATCTGACTGAAGTTCGTAGATGCAGCGAATAGCAGTTAGAAAATAAATGGCCACAATATTCCATTGTATATGCGGAAAAAACATGAAAAAATGTAATTATTTTCCTTCTGCTTCATAATTACTTCTCCTTTCCTTGTTTTATTGCAATGAAATCCATTAAAGTTTCTTTTAGTAAAGAAAAATATGTGAAAGTTAAGAAGCATGAACCCTTTTGTCGCACTTTGTTCATATTTTAAGGCTGTAAATGATGAACTGGCCTGGTTCCCATCACTGTTTAGGGAATCTGGGATGCAATTTTGCAAAGTTTGGAGAGCCAAAACTTCTCATCTGTCTCCTCTGCACCTTACATGGTCCGACCGCAGGCGACTCAGCCTGTTAACAATCTGTGTCACCAAGCCAGAAACCTCACAAGAGAGACTAATTCTGAATAAAATGCATCGCAGTTGTGTGTAGGATGCGTGTTTCCTAGTCGAGTAGCCTGTCTGCAGACAAACTGGTCCTCAGAGCCTTCAGCTGGGCCACTGTAAGAGGGATACTTGTATTTTTCCACAGTCATGTCAGAGAATTACACAGTCCCTCCGCTGTTTCAGTGACACACACACGCACACACACGCAGTCAGAAACACATCAAAGCGGCTCGGCATAGTGGCCTGCACTGAGCTGAGGGCACACTTACTCAGCAGGCTGCTGGCACTAACTCTGAGCTGGTCTGCAGGGCTTTGCAGTGACAAGTACAGGCTGTGTGTGTGTGTGTGTGTGTGTGTGTGTGTGTGTGTGCGTGCGCGTGTGGGTGTGTGTGTGCGCGTGTGTGTGTTTATGAGTCAGAGGCAGTGTTTACTCAGTTCTTGTAACTTGAGAGAGTTCTGACAGGGTGCATTTTGGAAATAAATAAAAAAATGCAACAGTTTCAGCTGAAACATGTCAGATTTATGGCAGGTTTCTTTGGCTATCCTGCAAATTTGGTTTATTTTTAATATTTAATTACAAAGACATGACTCTCTAATTCTCATATATCCAAACAATAGAGCTTAATATTCATTCAGTCATTATGGGTGTAACAAACTTCCATGTATTTCTGTCAAGTTTTATGTAATAAACAGAGTTGAACAACTGGTAACATGGGATAATATGTGTTTATTTTCACACTGAAAAAACGAAATCTTACCAAGTAGTTTTGGTCTAGTTTCTAGTGATAATGTCTTATTACACTTGAAATAAAACAAGCTTAGAAGTTACATTTCAACAAGAAATGGGAGCTGGATATAAGTAAATAATTCCTTAAAACTCATGAAAAAGTATTCAGTATTTTCCACTGGCAGATTATTCCACTTACCACAAAACATTTCCTATGTTATAAGTTAAATAATCTGCCAAATAAAAAAGAAAACAATACTAAAAGAACTATTTAGCTAAAACAAGCGGCCACGTTTTACTAATTTTCTGCTTATTTGTTGTTTTCTTATTTCTAATCTTTGTACTATAAACTTGACCAGAATTATTTGGTGAGATTTTTGCAGTGTGAAGACGTTGGAGGGGTGTGAATACTTTAGTAGTTTAACCATTCATGCCCAAACAGCCGACTTGAATACAGAAACTGATATAGTGTTTGCGATCTATTGCGCATCAATTATTAAAGCACCAGGGTTTTCTGGCTGAAGGGAAGATATGGGGCGTATAAATTATCCCTTATCAATATATGGAGTTTAGTGCTAACATGGTTTCTAATTATGCCCCGGTCTGACCACAGGCCGACCTCTTCTCCCTGGCTTTCTGAGCTCTGCCCAAACAGGTGAGGAGCCGCAGAACCGCGCAGGGTTTGCAGATTAACGCGCAGCAGCTGCTGCAGGATGTGCAACCCAAACACCTCCAGGTTGATCAATACTCTGAAGAAAAGCATTAACAGCCCATCACATTCTCTCCATCCTTCTCATTAAACACTAATCATTTTTTCAATGTTGCCCCCATCGCCTCCCCCCCCCCTTCCCTTTACTCTGCGGTGGAGAGGAAAGTTTATTTCCCAGCGCTACACAGATTTCCCAGCAGCCCCTGCGCTCCAGCCTTCGCTCTGAGCCGCAGCCAGACGCCGGTTGGAGGTTGTTACACTCGTTCACCGATTCCCTCCATCCCTACGGGTCACAGGCAGAGCCCAACATCTGATGGATGGATGGATGGATGGATGGATGGATAAATGGACGGATGGATGGATGAACGGACGGACGGATGGATGGATGGATGGATGGATGGATGGATGAACGGATGGATGGATGGACGGATGGACAGATGGATGGATGAACGGACGGATGGATGGATGGATGGATGAACGATGGATGGATGATGGCCGGTCTCCACTCTGCTGTTTAGAGGCCAGTTTTTCCCAGCATGCCCTGCACTCCAGCCTTCACTCCAAGCCAGACGCTCGTTAGAGTCCGCTGCACTCGTTCGCCGCCTCCCTCTCTCCCTCCCTCCGTCCGTCCGTCCCAGCAGGACGCAGACAGAACCCGGCCTCAGCCGATCCATACTTATCGTATCTGGGTTCCTCTTACAGCCTTGTAATTCTCATGGAGAGACATATTAGCGCGACACATTAGGCCGGCGCGGCGCTGCGAGGCGAGAGGCTGCGCTGACACCAAATCGACTTAGCCCAGGTCCCGCGGGATGCCGCAGGGCACCGCCGCTCGCCGACGGCCAGAACCCCCGGCCGGTCCGGGTCGGGTTTCAGCGACGGCTGTTGGGCTTGTAGTCCTACACGGGGCGGAGCGGGAGATGGAACACGCTTCTGCTCATTGCATTTACTGACAGGAACCCGGCAGACCACAAGGCCGAGGGATCAATAGCATCGCTGTGCACCGCAGTGCCAGACCGGGCCGACCCAAACAAGGGCAGATTGCATTACACAGAGCTTTAAATCAGGAAGTGACTGCCCTGCTAGCATCACAACACAAACATGTTCGCTTTGCTCTCGAATTACAAGAACTGCCGGCGCTTTCTACGTAGACACACTTGGACAGTGGTGCGACCCGACCCAACATCTGAAAGAACCGAACGCTGGTGCTACACAACGTCCACTTCGGTCCAGATGGTTCCTGGTAAAAGTTCAGATCTTTCTGCTGTTTCTGTGCAGCAGTGGATTCAGTCAACAGCAAGGAAGAACCAAAGACCTGAAGGAGAGGGTTCAGGAACCGAACCAGGCAGAACCGGACCGGAGAGGGGATGGATGGATGGATGGACGGACGAATGGAGGGGTAGCTGTTGGAGGGAGGGAGGGATGGATGGACAGACGAATGTCCACCACAGGTCAACGTTTTCCTTATCTTTTGGCTTTCAGCCAATCAGGAAGAAGACAGAAATAATCCCGCTCCTGGATTGGCTGCTCTGCTGAATCCAGCTAATCGTGTGTCAGTAGCGTGTCACTTCCTGTAGCCAGTGAGAAACTCCGGTAATAAGCAGGTTTTTGGTGCTGTCGGAACGTTGCGGTCCAGAACCCGGTGAAGAGGCCCGCCTCGGTTCCCAACAATAACAGAAACAATAAAACTTGCAGGCCGGCTTTTTATTGTAGTTTCGTTCTCCCAACTTTTTCTGTCGCTATTTTGCCGTCAAGAGGATTATGGACCAACTTCACATCAGTTCAAAAGACAAAAAAACTCAAAAACCAAGGATATCGTATCTTCACTACGTTCCTACAGTTCCAGTTGTAGTTTTTCCCCATTAATTCCTGTTTTTATTTATTTCACTTCATGGAAATGTTTTCTCAGCTTCCGTTTTTGTCAATTTGGTAAATATAATAACTTTGTTCTCACAGCTGATGACGATTGACTTGTTTATAAATGTAAACATATCTGCTGCATGCGGTACATAAGAGGAGCGACTTTACTGACGTGATGAGTAACAATAATGATGAATGGATTTTTCTTTCTGGAAGGAGAGGCGCAGACTTTAGTGGACCGTGAGGAACAATGAAAATCCAAAGAGAAGCTGAGTGAAATAGATTCAGTGTGGAGGGCCAGATGTTCTGGGTTTGGATCAAACATCTGCTGGCCCTGCAGGACCTCAGCGACCCCGAATGACCCCCGTCTGCTCACCTTTTCCTCCAGACGTTGCTCCGCTCTTCCTCCGCAGGTTTCTGATCTTTGGGAAAGGTGAAATGTGATCCCACGTTCAGAACATGTCGAACTTTTCCAGATCGTTTTTAAGCTCGTCTTGTTGTCGAGGCAGCAGATGTTTATTTCTCTGAAAGTTATCACCACTCTGGAAAATGTGACAGGATTCAGGCCCGGCGACCCAGAACCGTGACCCGGGAGACCCGGCGTGCAAACAGCGGGTTGTTACAGCTAACTAAAGCCAACACAGCAACGAAACGGAGAAAACATTTGAATAAAAACGCAGAATTCATCGGGAAAAACTAAAACCAACTGGTAATACATTGTACGCTTAGAAAACTAACCAAAGCACGAAAATTATAGATGTAATATCCGTCGCTTTTGTTTTTATTTATCTTTTTGTTGAAAAGTTTATCTTCTGTTCATGACCCAATCCGTTCATCATCACAAAACTTCGACCTTGAATTCTGCACCCAAAAATTTACCAAAAACCACAAAAATAAAAACTAAACAAAAAATTGAACAACATATAACTAATAAAGGCTAATAAAAAATAGGAAATGCACTGTAAAAACTAATTCAAACTTACTGAATGAGACAAAATAAAACTAAATGCGTTAGCAGTGTGCGTTAGCAGTGTGCGTTAGCAGTGTGCGTTAGCAGTGTGCGTTAGCAGTGTGCGTTAGCAGCATGCAGACCGGCCTTCGGTAATGGATGTGAATCTTCCTCTCTGTGAAAACCTTTAGTGATTTTGCTGCATCCACCTGCAGCTCTTCTGGAGAAGCCATTTGTAAAATGTTAATGAAAACAGATGAATAAAGTTCTAAAGTTGTTCTGTGATTATCTACAGTGCAAACTTTTGATTCACACATCCTTACGTCACATTAGCTGCGGTGAAAAGTGTGACCCGTTATGAAGACGCTCCGTGTTCTGGGTTTGGGTTCTGGGAAAACCGTCGGGATGAATCACAGTCGTCTCTGGTCTGCAGAGTTTAAATAACTTTCTGATCATAATTTGCCAAATTTCTGAAATCAAGTTTCCAAGGATTCAGTCCGAGTTTGACAATAAATATATATATAAAAAATTATGACCTGAATTTATGACAGATATTTCTGCAGATAAAAGGATTTATACTGTATAGAACCGATGGACGGATGGAGGGATGACTGAATAGACAGAAGGAGGGCTGGATGGACGGATGGATGGATAGACAGAAGGAGGGATGGACGGACGGATCCATCTAGTTTGATCCATAAAGTTTTGATTTAAAACTCGTTTCTCAGACGTTTTCATCCCATTTTGCCCCAGTCTGAAGCTTAAACTGGTTCTGAGTTGGAACCAGTTTGACAGTGAAACATTGTAGGGAAAGGACTGGAGGAAGGTAGCAGATAGCAACTCTTTCTCTCTCTCTCTCTCTCTGTCTCTCTTTCTCTCACACCCCAGACTTGAGTTAATGGTCTTGCGTCTTCCTGGCAGCCTGTCAATAATGGCTCTGATCACATTAAATAAAGAGTCCATTAGCTTATTCTTTCTCTTCCTGCGCTGCTAATGCGGCGCGTTGCAGCTTACACACACCTCTGCTGCTGCGGCACCAACGCAGCACAACCTCAGAGCCGCCAGCTTTCTAAACGCTTCTCTCCGCTTCCTGGAGGTGGAAGTTTCGATACAGAAACCGAACTTTAATGTGGCTAAAGGAGCAAACCGTGAGCATATGCTGCTCTGTGCGGCTCTTCTGCCAACATGGTAATCAAGACAAAGGAGATGTGATGTAAGCGTGAGAGGAGCGTTTCTCCGCTCCTCCGCCGCCTCACTGCTCTCTGTTGGCCCTGGAGCAAACGCAGAGGCTCCTGCATCTGTCTCCCAGGCCCACGACCGACCTGCTGCTGCTGCAGCCGCAATTAACGGCAAGCATCAGACAGTCGCTTTCTCTGAGGCGTTCCCTCTGGCTGTGTGCTGGGTCTGCTGAGCTTTAGCGCTCAGGATCAGGGTTACAACAGTCTGGGTTTTTCATTTGTCTAATTCAATTGGTTTTTAAAAGTGTGTTTGCTACTTTATGTTAGTTATCAGACGCGTCACTATTTGCAGCAGAAACTAGATCTGAGATCTTATGTTTTTGCAGTGTCCTGCAGATTCTGAATGTTTCAGTGCTTCACTGAAAAATAACTAAATCTAACCAAGTGATTTTGGTTTACTTTGTAGTGCAAATATCTCAGTACATTTAAATAAGACAAAACTTACTGACAACTTTAGAGCCGGAAACAGAAGTTTGGTCTAAGTCAATAAATCCTCAAATTTGATGAAAAATTATAGTTTCACTGTTGAATTGTTTCACTTTATAATATAATATTAAAAAGACATCAGTGAAATAATTTGATGTGAAACTTTTTCATCAATATGACTTGAAACAAGCTTCTATTTCCTGCTGAAAATGAACTTGTAAGTTAATTTTGTGTTATTTAGGCCGATCATAATAACATGTTGGACGATAAATTGTCCCAGAAATTATTGCAATAAATGATAATAAGTACACTTCTCAAAGATAAAAACCTTAAAGGACATTTAACTCTGGAACCGGAAAACATATTAAATATCCAAAATAAACAAAACAACAAAAATGCTGCAAGAATTCAACATCCTGTAGAAAGTAGTTAGTTTGCAAGAATGATGAATTCATTTTGTTTCTGCTGTTTTGTTAATTTATTTTGGATATTTAAAATGAATTCCAGTTCCAGTGTTGAACGTTAACTAGATTCATCCTTGACAATGTGTTCTTGGATTATTATGGCATCAAAACAAAAAGATTATCATGATAACTTTGGGACAATTTAACCGTCCAGTAAAACTTATTGTGACACATAATAAATAGATCCTTTAACATGAAAACATTACTAACTCTATAATTTCAGGATGCTTTAGTTAATGTTATAAGCGTGCCTTAAAGTTCCAGTTAGTTTGTTTTTCCCCATTAGTTGGACTTTTTATATATTTCAGTTAACGAACGTGTTTTATTCATTTCTGTTGGTCTTGGTTCGCCATAAACTCAGAGCGTCGGGCCTGAAATGGCTTCCATGTGCTGCACCTTTCGCCGGGCGGGGGGCCAAACGACGTCCCGTCCTCTTTCTGAAGAAGCCGGGGGACATCTTTTCGACGTTAAGCGCTGATGACGGCGGCGGTTTGAAGCCGGGAGAGTCAGATGAATCAGAGCAGAGGAGACGTAAAATGACAGCGTTGTTTTCAAAAACAGATAATAAAAGACAAGACAGTGGAAAAAGAGATGGAAACGGTTTAGAAAAGGCCACCTGGACCCGGCGTGTGCCAGGTTCTGACTCACCCGTCCGTACGGCAGGCCGTTTTAACATAAAATCTGATTCAACAAACTGTACTTTGACCAGACATGTTACTTCAGATTTCAAGTATTAACAATGAAATTATGATGTCATAAAAAGAGAAATCCTGAAAGCGAATAATAATGAAATGAGGAATATAAAACTGTAAATCTGAGAGGCCAAAAGTCTCTAAATTAATTTGGTATCTTGAACATGGGCGTCTTTTCTATGTCAGAGATCTTGAATTTACATTCTGAAGCGTAAAAAAGTCACAGATTCACCTGCAATTTTCAGATTTCAATGAAACAACATAAAAATGTTCCCATTTTTAGCCAGGGAATCATTTTAAAGCTGCACGTTTTGCTCTCCAAATCCGTTTCTACGTGTAATTTATTTGTCTGAAATGAATGGAAAATTGTTCGTGGATTTCTGAAGCAGTTTGCAGAGTTAAACTTTCTGCTGGAAACCCAAAACTCTACAGACAATTATTTGGACACCTTAAGGGCTTATGTGAACTTTCTTAATTCAGGCACATTTAAATATTTACGGTAATTTTGATTATTCGTAATTACATTGGAGATTCTTTGAAGTGTAATTAGACATGTTGCAAATATTTATTTACATGATAAAAACACCATAAACACATCTTATATTTCTGAATGAACAGTTTGAAACCAGTAGCAGACATTACATTTTATCAGATAAATTAATAAAAAAACATCAAATATATTGGTTCTCGTGTTCAGTGTTATGAGAAATACTTTTTCTGCAAATCTTATGACTGACTTAAAACAAGCTCCTATAACTTGCTAAAAGATTATTTGTATGTCAGTTTTGTCTTATTTCAAATAGCTAATTAGAAACTAGGCCAAAGCTGTTTGGTAAGATTTTGTGTTTTTTCAGTGTAGAATGCAATCAGTCAGACAGAACCGATTTTATGTTGAACTGGCCTGCCGTACCGTCTTCTGCAGCATAATGACCCCTGACCCCCTCCCTTTCCATCTAGTGCAGCCACTGCTCTATAAATCTCACTCCACTCGATTAGCGTGCCCTTAGCAACAGCTAACACGCCGTCATGAATTTTTAAGCGAAGCCATGACTCAAATCGGGCAGAGAGGTGAAGCCGGGGTATCCTGTGGCCTGTCAGCTGATCGCTGCGTCTGCTGCAGCACAATGAGCCCTGTGGCCTCCTCACATTCACTCATCCTGCAGCCGCCGGCCCTCCGTGATGAAGTCGGCCCTTTTCCTGATCAGATAAGAGCCGCCTCTGAATGGCGTCTCATCAGCTGGCGCTTATTCAATCACCTCCGTTTCCACGTCGCTTCTGTTTTCACGTGGAAACCAGAATTTGAGCAAAAAGTTTACAGAAGATATTATGTAACCTTTTAGTTCCTGAGGATCTCATTTCCCACCAAAGCGTGACTCGCTGAGGCCGAAAAGACCTTGAAGCTTATTTGTGGAGAGGCGTCGAGTCTGCCCGCTGAAACTCTTGCCACCATTTGTCTGAATTCTTCCCGTTTTTGGAGAAACAAATGATTGAACTCTGCGAAAGTTTTAAACAACCACGTTTATCTTGTTACATTTTCCATGGAAACCGACTTTGACTGGCTTTCACTTGAACATCAACTACAATAAACTAAATAACTCACTTCAAAACATGTAATTAATTTAAATAGAGTCGTTTCTCAGAGTGTTTATTTTTGATGGCTTACAACTAACAAACCTAAAACTGAGTTTCTGTTATGATATGAATAAGGTTAAGAGTTTGCTGATGCTAATTTGACTTTGACTAAGAAGTGGGCTGCTCACATGGTGCTTTATCTAGGGATGCTACTGGGAAATTGAGTGGAAGGAAAACATCCATCTGTTGTAGGTTTATTTTTTTGTACTTTCGATATATTTTCTTCTATAACTGTTATGTAATTGCATAATTTAAAATAAGTCGTGCACAGATATCTGCTAACCAACATTGATTCAGGGGCTTGGGACACATTAAAACAAAATTGCAAATAAAAATGAGTAAAAAATAAAGCAGGCAGAATATAAAGAAAACATTCAAGGAGGATTTGAGGAACCCTTGAACCGCCCATTTGCACCAGGCACAAATTTCTCTTAACTTGTTTTTGATCTATACAGTATTTTTATAACAACTGAAGCTAACACATTTCCTTTATTATGCTATAAAATGTCTCTGTAAAATACACACTGGCTCTTTAAGAGATGTTTGGAAAACCTGGAGAACTGATGAACAAACTTTAATTTTAAATCAAATCTGGCTGATTGAGACAAAACTCAAAGTGCAAGTTATGTTTGCTGAAAATCTAACTGTCTGTCCACTGTTGCATAAAGCTTTTGATCAATGCAGATTAAGGTTGAAAAAGTGCCAATGAGGATGAAATTAATTGGCAGCTTGAACAAACGGTTATTTTGGGCTCCACTGCAGAATCATCTCTTCTGATGAACCGAGCTTAAAAGAGAAATAACCCCAGATCACAATGTGTAAATTTCAGCCTTTATGATTCCTCCGAATGTCGTCCACCCACGTCCTCGTGTAGATGGAGATTTTCCTGTGCGCCATCACAGGGGAAGCAGCAGAGATGGTTGTTCACAGATGACCTTTGACCAGCCACTGGGGAGGCGAAGGGGGAGCCAGCTTGTGCCTTTGGAGCGGCTGGCCTCTGATGTGATGGCTCCAGGCAGTGGGCTTTGCGGGAACCGATCCCCGATGGGGCCCCCCTCGTCACTAGATCCTCTGCATTATTCATCGCGGTCCGCGGCGGAGGCAGGCGGAAAACGAAATAAAAAGCGTCAAGGTTCAGGACCTTCTCAGATCACAAGGAACTTCTGCTTAACCTCCCTTGAAGTGATAAACACAGGAATAGAGTATGTTTTCTTTTTTTTAAGCAACTGGATCTGAGAGTAGGACTGGAGATCAATGGGGATTCCCTGGAGGCTTAGAGGAGATCACATTCACTGCGAGGTGATTGGTGGATCAATGCGGTTCCCATGGTTCACTTTGCCATTGTGAGAACGGATCCTCTTCATCCCAACCAGTTCAGAGATCTCCCAGTTTACTTTCTAGATCACAAGGAAACATGCAACAAATTGCATAATCTGCTAATTGCATAATTGGTTGACATGTTGTAACCAGGAGCGCCGACCCAGTCCCTGGGTTAGTGGGCTGCGTTAAGACATTTTTGCACAACATCCGGCTTTCGCGACGCAGCAGCGAGAAGACGGATGAACGCGCTTGCAAGCCAGATTAATTCACGGAGGCAGGCGGATAAAATAAACCAACATCTGAGGCTGTGGAGCAGATAAAGTGGGGGTACCCCGCCATCTCTCTGCTGTAATTATTGGCTAATAGTCATTAACCTGGCAAACAAAAGGTTTAGCTGCATTGTTTAAAGGACTCTGGGATGCATAATGACAGACTAATATGTCATAGCACTAGGGGAGAGGGGGAGGGGTGGATTAATGAGATTTTACTGAAGGGAGTGTACAAGAAGAGGTGGGGCACGGCTGGAAAATAGAGAGGGAAGAGGGCCACATTAAGCTAATTGGAAGATGAGTGCCTACTTGTAAAAGTGCTTCTAATGGTGTATTTGTTTCTCTTGCTGCAGCGCAGAGCTAATGCAGGGGAGTGCAGCTGCAAGACTTAAAGTAGTAAAGATTATGAGGGCAAGCGTTCGTCTGCGAATGTGTGTCAATACGCTTTACACCAGGGGTGTCCAAACCTTTTGTCATAAAGACTCAAAAGGTAAAAAGACAAAAAACAAAACAATGTTCCTTCTCCACAATAAAGTAAGCATGCTTCATTAAATAAATAAATATAGCAGTCTGGTTTGTAGTTGGGAATAAAATGTGTAAATTATTATAGATTTAAATCTTAAATTGAGTTTGCCTCATTAAAAGAAAGTTTGCAAATTTTCTAGGTATGGATTGGAAAAAAGAACAAAATTTATTTAATTGTGAGCAATAAAATCAGGATTTGGTTCATTCTTTCTTTGAAAACACTTGCTATACTAAGCCAAGTTTAATATGTTGATAAAAAGCAGATTTGAGTAAAAGTCACTGGATCCTTGCAGCAAAAACAGAGTTTCACCATTTAAAGACAAATAGAAACAAGATTCAATCTGAGATCATTTATCCCCATTTTACAAAACAAACTCTCCATCTACATCAAACAGGAAATTTAGGTAATTATGGACCTGAAATCAGGGGCCACACTCAGTCATCTCACGGGCCGCAAATGGCTCCCGGTCCTCCCTTTGGGCATCGCCGCTGCAGACGCTGGACATTAGCGCTCGCAGCTTCATCATCAGAAGCTGCTGCAGGATGGACAGCTCATGTCTTCCTGCAGATAATTCTTTTATTTCTGAACTTCTGTTGACATTGGGCTTTGAGAGGAGCGTTTATGATTAATGCAGCGGCTTCGTCTGGATCTCCGGCTGCTTCCTGAAACGACGCTGAACAGTGAACAGCGGTTCTCTGCTTTCTGATTCACTCCAACGCCTCTGGACTCTTTGAAGACAAAATATACTGTCTTTTTCCTGCAAGTCGGAAATGTTCGTCTTAAGGACAGCGTTTCAATCTGAACTCATTAGCAACTCAACACTTTTTGCATTATAATGACTTGCAAAAGTATTTATAACTGCTGAAGTTTTTGATTCCAATCCATTTAAACGTCTCATCCAGTCTGTCAGTCTGGATGGAGAGCATCTATTCTAAGTCGGGCTTTGGCTAGGCCATCCTAACACATGATAATCTTTTGATTTCTCAATCTTCTATCAAACATTGAGCTTCATGACGCAGCCACCATCATATCAGCTGCACTTTATTTCATTTTTAGGCGTCAGAGTCAGGCTGAGTTTTAAAATGTTGTGTTTAGTAAACGGCGTGACGTCGTTGCAGCATTCTCTGAAAACAAAGAGCACTTTCCAATTCGTCTATGAGGAGTGAAAGTTGCGCAGCGTTAACTGTATTGTGAAAATCTTGCAAGTTTTTCCTTCCACTGAGCTGCTGTGAGCTACTTTATAAACGTGTGGTCACATAAAATCCATGCAAAAGAAAACGTTTGCGGTTCTATCGTGACAATGTAAATACTTTCCCAAAATGACATCGAAACACATGATTATATGATGTTGTTCATTTTTAAGGTGCAAATTTCCTCAATTTCACCTTGAAAATCCAGAATAAAACGTGTAAATAAGCAGGCGACCTCTGCGTGTTTAAAAAGTGTTAAAAAAGAGTCAGTTTTTGTTTCCCTGCAGTGTAAAACCCAGACTGCTGCTCTTCTTAGAATCCTGATTTCTTAAGAACATTTTTCAGATGGTGGAACTATTCACAGATTCACTTTCTAATTTACTTTCATTATTTTGTTTCAATTAAATCAAATGGAAGTGCTAATGCCCGCATGGCCATGCAGTATGAAATAATGGTGTCCAGGCTAGAATTTAAAGTCGTACCTCCAGGCTAAAACTCCAGAGCGCACACAGAATGAAAGTGTAAAATGTTTTTTAATGTATATTTAACAGCAAATACCCCAGTGACTATTGATGTTTCGTCTCAGAAGAATCTATTTCTCTGGTATATCTAAGGGCATGATATGAAACCACTCACACTTTTATTTCTTTTTCTCTGTTTTCTTCCTCTGTGTGTCTCCCATAGTATTTCTCCCTCTCTTTTCCCCCCGCTGTCTCTCTTTAAACATTTATCTTCTGTTTTCTCCTTACAGGCCCTTTGTGCTTTTGTGATGTTGGTTTTTACAGCTTTCTGCGCACCACAGTCACCATTTATCTTTTATAGATGCCAGCAGCAAGGAGCGCGTAAGAAATGCTACCATTTCAGCATGACTAATTGTCATCGCTCGGCGCTGCTCCCCTGATGGCCTGCAGTGTGTGAACCGCACTGTTTATACTTTACATTTCCATTTTGTTCACATAAATACTCCAACTCTGAATATTATCATCAGCTGCAGCGTGTTGCTCGGTTTGTGAACTCATTCGCCAGCAGCAATCTGACACAGGTGAAGATATGGGGCCCCAGAAGAGGAAAAACTATCAGAATAGTCTTTGCCTAAACTAAGGCTCATCATTATCTGTTTATGCTTGATGGTGAGCCCGTCTGCAGGGGCGCTGCCTTTCTTTTTAAATCTGTTTATTGCAAAAAATCCAAACTAAGTCAAAGCTTTACTTGGATCATTACCCAAGTCTCAACAGTAGATATTTTGATATTGAGCATCAGTTAATCAAAACTTTAATTTTATTGTAGTAAAACAAGATGCATTTTAAAAATGCTCAAATTTCACTTATAGTAAAATGTATTGAGAGAGTTTTACTAGAGGTGCACCGATTTATTGGCCAGCCGATTGATTGGTTTGGGACATCAGTGATCAGCCGGTACTGAAAACGGCATTAAAGTGTCAGGTGTCAAGGAAGGCGTGTCCAAACTGAGGCAAAACGTCTCACAGTAGATAATTGTTTTAGAAATGTAAAGATATTGGTTCCAAAAAACCCAAAACTGGAAAGAGAACAAGTGGTAAAGTGTCAAAATGATCAGCAGGCGCTCAAAAGTTAAACAAATGTGACCATAAGTTAGCAAAAACACAACATTTTCTGACTGTTGTCACTATTAAACAACCGTTAAATAACAGCTGAAAAGTTTGCAGAAATATCTACAAAGTGTTTTTTTTTTTTTTTACCATAACATCAAAACCATTATGAAAGCAATAAAATCTGAAGTCATCATGAAATTAAGACCTTCCAGTCTCTCAGACCTAACAAACCTCAATGTTTGTTAGGTCAGACAAATCTAAACCAATATTTCTCTTCTGGTTGTCTGGATTCAGGTGTTTGTCAAAGAAACGACACATTTGCTGCATTTACCACTAAATACATCCTGTGCCGCGTTTTTCTTCAGTAATGTTGGAATTGTTATGATTACACATTCACTTTGCCAATCTGCAGGACTGATCAGCACAAGAATAAGAGCGATTGTTGAGGGGTAAACCTTTGATGAAGCGTATCAGGTGTCGCTCCAGGGGACCTCTGGGTATCATGAATGGAAAAACCCGCCTTACCCCTTGCTCTGTATCTTCCTTTGACCAGAGTAATTATTCGCAATCAATAACAGTCTGTATCTTCTCTCTTGTCTCTCTCGTCTCTTCTGGGACATTCAGGATGCTGCAGGCAAGGTTTTGGACCGCTGGACCATCATGTCCCGTGAAGAAGAGATCATCACCCTGCAGCAGTTTCTGCGCTTTGGTGAGACCAAGTCCATCGTGGAGCTGATGGCTATTCAGGAGAAAGAAGGTCAGGCGGTCACAGTTCCCTCGTCAAAGACAGACTCTGGGATTAGGACGTTCATCGAAAGTAATAACAGAACCCGCAGCCCGGGGCTCTTGACACATCTGGAGAACAGTAGCCCCTCCAGCATTCATCACTTTGAGAATATCCCCAACAGCCTAGCCTTCCTCTTACCGTTCCAGTATATCAACCCAGTCTCTGCCCCCATGCTCGGCTTGCCCCCTAATGGCCTCCCAATGGAGCAGTCTGCCCTTCGGCTTCGGGAGCCCAGCCTCCCAAACCAAGGAGAGCAGGTGGAGACCAGCGAGTCAGAGGTGTCCCTATCGCCCTTCCGCACAGGTCAGAGCCCAAGTCGCGGAGTGCTGGGACCCATCAACAGCACTGAACCCAAGACAGAACCCAACAACTGTGCATCGCCCATCTCCCCAACCCCGTCCACCCAGCAAGCTCAGCAGCAGTCGTCCCTTCAGCAGCAGCAGCAGCAACCGCAGCAGGGCCAACAGCAGACCCAAAGCCAGTCTCAGCAACACAACAGTCTGGGCGATCATCCGGTGCATCACCACTTCGTCAAGGATGAGCCTTCGAAATCCATCAGCCATCCTTCATTCTCTTCCAAGATGCATCGCATACGCCGCATGGGAGCCACCTCACGCAAGGGTCGCGTGTGCTGCAACGCGTGTGGAAAGACCTTTTATGACAAAGGCACACTTAAGATACACTATAATGCCGTACACTTGAAGATTAAACACCGCTGCACCATCGAGGGATGCAACATGGTCTTCAGCTCCCTGCGCAGCCGCAACCGCCACAGTGCCAATCCCAACCCACGGTTGCACATGCCTATGCTGCGCAACAACCGCGACAAGGACCTTATCCGTGCCAATTCCACCACAGGTACGCCTGTCATCTCGAGCAGCAAGAACGGTAGCTTCACACTCACCAGTCCCGGGAGGCCACCGCTGGGTTTTACGACTCCCCCTGTAGACCCGATGCTTCAGTCCCCGCTGCAGAGTCCGCTGGTGTTCCCTTCACTGAAATCAGTGCAGCCAGTCCAACCAGTGCCCCCGTTCTACCGAACACTCGTGTCTCCAGCAGACCTCGTCAGCCCTCCAGTGTCACTGCCAACCAGCCCCATAATGCCCACTACTACCAACAGCACCACCCTGATGGACCAGCAGCAGCAGATCTTGGCTGCTGTTGTCTCGCATAACAATATTCATGTGTCAGAGGCAAGTCCAATGTCCCACCGGCTGTCCACTGGTGGCAGTCAGGACCTCACCACAAACAGTGACCCCACACCCAAGAAGAAACCTCGTAAATCGAGCATGCCAGTGAAGATTGAGAAGGAAGTGATTGATGTGGCAGATGACTTTGAGGACAAAGATGAGGATGACGATGACACTATCCACCATAATCACCAGGCCAGTCTTCTTCACAACAATATTAAAATCAACGGCAACTGCAACAGCAACAACAATGGCGCAGGTGGAACTGGCCACCACAGCGGCGGCAGTGGCCAGCAGTCGCCCTCCCAGGATGAGATGAGCCCTGGCCTGGCCCTTAGGGGGATGATGAGGCAAAGCGAGGACGAATGTAGGGAAGGGACTGGCAGCGACAGCAGAGGCGGCGCTTCAGAGCTGCGTTGTATGGACAGCTTTACGTCAGAAGATCAGGATCACGAGAGAGACTTTGAAAACGAGTCTGAAACCTCAGACTCCAAGATGTTCTACCGCGATGACCTGATGGATGGAGAGAAACATCAAAAGCACGGCAGAGGAGGAAGAGGCCTGGACAAGGAGCATGAAAACGAGCCCCACGAGGACGAACACTTGAGAAAAGACATCGAGGGAAACGGTCATTCCTCACCGTCTCCTCACGGGCCTCCGATCAAGATCAAAGAAGAGCTCAACGATCCGACTTACGACATGTTTTGCATGAGTCAGTACGGCCTCTACAACGGGGGCATGGCGGCAGCCGCCGCCGCCGCCGCCAGCATGGCCGCTCTGCACGAGAGCTTCATTTCCTCCATGGGGTACGGCGCGAGTCCACCCAAATTTCCCACATCTCAGTCACCCGAAGGAGACCCATGCTCCAGCCCTGACCCCAAGATCTGCTACGTCTGTAAGAAGAGCTTCAAGAGCTCCTATAGCATGAAACTGCACTACAAGAACGTGCACCTGAAAGAGATGCATGTGTGCACAGTGGCTGGCTGCAATGCTGCTTTCCCCTCCCGACGGAGCAGAGACAGGTGAGTGCAGCAGGACTCCAAATGACACCTAACTTTACTGTATCTAATGCATTTGATTTAAGCTTGATTCAGAACATGTTTTAGGTTTTCAGGTTCTACATTTTTCATCATGCTCCCTAATATTTTGCTTCCCAGCAGTCAAACTTTTCTTTTTGTGTCTTTTAAAGTTGTCTAGACCAACAGTTCTTCAGGCTTTCTAGAGGCATTTCAGTGTGTTTTATCTGCACACTGAATTTCCACTTACTTTCACTAAAGTCCTTGTATTGTAATACATTAAGGATTGGATTTGCTGTTTTACTCTGACCAATGAATCATTCAACTTAAAAAAATAAAATCTCCCAAACCTAAGGGATAGATAGCCAGGTGTTGTGTCTGCACTTAACCTGAAACTTACAGAAGCAAAGAAGCATGTTTTAAATTTCGTCTCAGGGCAGGCTGTTGCAAAGACACATTTTGTTTTTTACATGTTCAGCTCTGAAACGTGCCAAAGGTAACAAGTTTGAGGCATGAAATAATATTTTTGCATCAACAAGATGATTTCCAGTGAGCCATTTGCCAAATGTTTTGGCATAACTGGGCTGCATGCGTACGCCGTGTCCTCATTAAATCGAGAAAATCCGAACAAGCAGGGAGGAAAAAGCCATGCAGACACAAAACTTGTTTTTTTTTTTTTTTTTTTTCTCTTTACATTTGAACTTTTATGATTTACACAGTGCTGTCTGCACTTGTTGGCGCCCGTTGTTGCCACTCTGGGGAGATTCATATCTCCCTAAATCTTCCTCTCTGAGCACGGCGGCAGTATGAACTTCTCCTCTTTGTCCGAGTTAGTTGAACTCATCTGACTGGAGATGTGAGTAAGTTTAGATAAGTAGACATTTTATCGCACTGCTGCTAAATCCTCAGCAAGAAAAACAGCTACTGGTTCCCTAAAAGTTGCAGATTTCATATTTGCTAATGTGCGATCCAGAGAGCAGATGAACAATATCTGCCTTGGCAAGAGAAAAATTATTAAAATGTGCTTAAATGGACTTTATGGAATAATTTAGAAATATTAATAGTTTGCTTTAAACAAAAGACACTTTTGACAGTTTCTTCTCAGAATTGGTGTAAATTGAGTTACTTCAGTGATAGAATCATTTTAACACTTGAAATAGTTAAAACTGCTCAACATCTTGTTGAAGTGACTCAGAGTTAAATTAATCCCCGAATCTGAGAAGAACAAAATAAAAAGATTTTAAAAAATCATGGAGTTCCCTCAAAAATTATATTTTCATCCCGCTGTGTCATCTTTCAAAAATGTACCTGCAAAATTTCTAACAGTAACTGGATTTGTCAACTATTTATTGGCAACAGTATTTTCACACAATTATTCCCTGATTTATACACATTAACAAAGGAAGTGGATGTTCTCTTATCTTTATTAAAAAATGAATTATAAATTAATTAGCCTTCCCTTTTCAGTCTTTCTGGGAAATTGATAATAGTTGCACCACTTATTTTCTTAATGTTTCTGTTTTTACCTTCTGGACAAATGTTTTTCAGAGTATAGTAATATAAAAAAAATCTCCTGATCTTTACCAGGAAGCACTGTAAGTTTTTGTTAAAAGACTTTAACAAAAAAAATGTCAAGAATAAAAGAAATCTACAATCTTAAAGTCAAATTAAAGCTTTGAAATATTTTAATCCTAATCAATAGATCCCAGGGTTTTGGAAGGTTTTCAGAGCAAAAGGAAACAAAGTGGCAGGAAGTCAATTTAACTCTCGGCTGCTTTCAAACTTTCTGTACATGCTAACACTTAACATCTGTTAGTTAATAAGAAATTAAAAGATACTCAGGGACATCTGCCTGGTGTCAAGTTAAAGTTTAGAGACCAGAGTGTGATGCAGGGAAACACACACACACACATCTATAAATACACTCCAGGCTTCCAGCTGCAGCGTGATGTTTACCTGCCCTCGCCGCCTCACCTTTGCACGGTGAAATCAGGCCGCATACGTTAACGATGCCTCTGTTTGTCAAGCCGCTGCATTCATTAGCGCATCAGGAGGTGATGCGCCGCGCTCACCTGGGCTTGTTAGCACGTATCCGTCCCGCTGCTGGCAGCTGCATGTCACAACACGCGCTGCGTGCCACACTCAGGATGTCCAAGGGGTGGCTCCGGGGGCCGTTTGCGGCCCTCTGGATTATTTTGTTCGGCCTCTCGGTCTGCAAGCGCAGGGAAGGATTTCTACAACTAAAATCTGATTAAACTCTTTTGCTTTCAGATACCATACTGAAGTATTTTCCTTTATCAACAATATTTCTGCTCAACGTAAAAATGAGAAAAATGAACCCAAAACAAGTTGCTGAATATTTAGCTGGCGTTTTAAACGGACCTGTCAACAATAATTCACAGGTTCACTTTGCTTCATTACTATATTGTCTATTTAGTAAATTATTCAAGAAATAAAAACAACCAAATGTCCTAAGAAACACAATTTACACAATATTTGGCAGTTAAGTTTTCTCTGGTTGACTGTTGGAGCCTTCACTGCAAAAACATAAAATCTTAATATTTCTAGTGCAAATTTAATGAAACTAACTTACAGGTAACTTTATCAGCAACACATTGGAGTTTATTTTAAGTCAATAATTTCTTAATACTGATGAAAATGCACTAGTTCCACTGGCAGATTATTTCACTTTTAACAAGGGAAATAAGTGAAATAATCTGCCAAAGAAACTTTTTCATCAATATTAATAAATTATTGACTTGGAACAATTTATTTCTTGCTAAAAAAAACTACTTGTAAATTAGTTTTGTCTTATTTCAAGTGTACTGAGATATTTGCACCAAATTTGCTTTGTTATGTTTTTGCAGCGTAATGGCCAAACGTTTGGACACCCTGACAAATCTGCTTTAACTTTTCTCCTGTGCAAGAAAATCTGAAAACACAAAATGTTTTTCTTGTCATTTTCTACTTCGCCCATCTTTGTTTCAACTCCCTTTGTTTTGTTTAGACGCGCTAACCGTGGCACGCAGCGCTAACCGTGGCACGCAGCGCTAACCGTGGCACGCAGCGCTAACCGTGGCACGAACCGTCGCTCTGGCGCGTCGCGGTTGCCTCGGTTATGACCAGCCTGCACAAACACGTTCACCACTTTCAAGTTAAAACACTTCGGTTTTCGTTTTTAATTCTTGAACTGATAGCCATTAAGAGACTGGATGAAATTTGACGTGAAAAGCGGCATTTTCAGCTGAAAAACCACAAAATGCTGACATCTTGTCAATGTGAATGTCTCATTTGAGAAAGAGATAAAATCTGTTTTTTTGGATAATTTCATGTGTAAGTGTTTCAATAAATCAATTAATATAATCTCAAAAGTTTCCATTTGCATGATTTTTATTTTTTCTTTCTACAAAAAACTAGCAAAAGTCTTTAGTCTGGTGCTCTCAACTACAAGGACAGTTTTGTATACAGAGCCTTCATGAATTTTGTTTTGTTTCATTTCTGATATTTAAAGTCCAGTTGCAGTGTTAAATGCTCATCAGAATTTGAAATTTGTTTTCTTGCAACGTTATTCTTTATGTCGACGAATTCTAGGGCAATTTATCATCCAACAAAACTAATGATTAAATTATATACATATATAAAAACATGGCAAAGTTGCACATAAAACCCCGTACATAATTAAAGCTGTCATATATAATACTAGTAAAGAAAAGTCACAGTTAAAAGAGGGGAACAGAAAAAGGGGGCGGATCTTCTGAAGCTCCGCCCCCTGCTATGGGGCCAGTAAGGTTTGGTGAAAATGGTGTCAAAACAACATGTCGTATGTTTGACCCTCAATATTAATGCACAAAAAGCAGCAACGCAGTAAATGGCGCCACCTTTAGACCCGTTCAGCGCTCATTCTGCGCTGTTGATAAATAATCGGCAGATTTCACACTGTGAAACATCTGCGCTCCCTGCAATATAACTGAGCAACCAAGCTCTGCGTCTTAAATGTGAAGCAAATGAAGGTTTATTTTGGGGGGCTTGGAGAACCCAGACCCGGTTTCCTTCACCTCCAACAGCCGGACATGTTTCCGTGTCGCTGCGGTGAGCAGGTGTCCTCCGTCTTCCGCGTTCCCACGACGCAGCCGAGCGCAGCCCGCCGTCCCTGCATGCACCGCTGCAAATGGAGAAGGTTAATTATGTTGGAAAAGTCTCTCCTTCCTCTCCCCGTCTTGTCACGGCATGGGGCCTCCGGGTTCGGGTCGCCCAAACAAAAGAGAGAGAATACGTTAGCAAAAGCCTCTCCAGATATCTGGTGCATAAAGACATCACTGCTGATTCACTTTAAAGAGAATGCAGAATAACGTCCTTAGATGAAAAACGTATAGAAAACCCTCAACTTGTTTTATGCATTTTTAATGAACAATTTAATTTGAAGTTTGTGCCGAACAGCAGCGAAGATTATTATGGTGAAATAAAGTAAAGGTTCATGTTCAGGAGACACAATGAAGCAAAATAAACCAATTATTTAATAAGCAAGACATCTCTGGCCTTCATTCATCATGCATGGATGTAAACATTTACTAAAACTGAACATTATGTTATTGATAACTAGCACAAACACTGTAAAAACTAATTTAAACTAACTTGATGTTGATTAACAACAAAATTAAAACAAAACTATTATCCTGCAGAGCAACATTATTACAGTTAACCAAAGTAAATAAAACAATAATTAATTGACAAGAACTTTAACTAAAGTTAACTAAAACAAACTGAAATTGTAGATAAAATATCCTTTGCTTCAGTGTTTTTGAATCTATTTTTTAGTTTTTTTGAGCAGAAGAGAAATTAATATTTTCTTTTTCTTCCCCTCATAAGCAGTTTATGCGAACTATCGGCGAATTACGTCGCTCTCTACTCCCCCTGGTGGCAAAATGACGGCAGCACCAGAGTCAGCTGGTTGTTCAACAATAATTTCATGCATTTTTGATAATGGTATCTTCTGCTGATCAACCTGTCAAAAGTTATCGCGATGAATAATGATGTTGTTTTGGGATCATTTGAAGTAATATAAGGAACTAAACATTTTCTCAAAGATCATTAAACTTTCAATTGTACTAAACATTTAACACTGGAACTGGATTTAAATATCCAAAATAAATAAACTAAACCAACAGAAGGAATTCTGATGCCTCTTTGAGACCAAAGAACCAGACTGAAGAAAAAATAGAGAAATCATCATGGAAATGATTATTTTAATGTAATTGATTTATTGCATCAGGCCAAAACACAATACAATACTTTGGCCTTTGAGAAGTCTGTAAAACCAGAGAAACACTGTAAAAACTAATTAAAATATAGAGGTAAACTATGCTGAGAAACCCGGAGCCATTATCACGGCGCGGCGGAGTGATGAATGTGGGTAAAATCCACGTCCTCCCACTCACCTAAGAGCTCATAACAACGACAGCCAAGACAAAGGACCGGCAGCGTCAGTTCGACACCTCGCCGCTCTCCATCTCATTTACACATTACGAGCCATTTAGACAACATGAGCACATTTAGGTACGAATCGGCGCACGTTCGCTCCGACACTGGAACCAGGGGCAAGGGCCATCAGATGAACCTAAAGATGATTAACGGTGACTGGGACAGAAAGGCTGCCTCCTCTGCAGGGCTCCCCGCGGAGGCCTCCCCCGTCTGCTGGGCGAAGATGAGACCGCCGAATTGGTTTGCCAGCCGCATTACCGGCCAGCAGGGAGGCGCTTGGGAGGGAGGGAGGCAGCGGGGGGAGGAAGATGAAGCGCACTGAAGAGGAGTGATGGAGGAACGGAGGGGAGCGGCGGATCTAAATCTGATAAATGAAGAGAAGGGGGCATAATGTGGACGCAGTTCACTTATCCTGACAACACAAGTTAAATCGACGTCATTAAAATGACCACAAGCTGCTTTTTTTTCTTTTGGTTTTGTAAATAATTACAGTAAAATCTCGTTGAGTTTTGCTTACAAGTTCTTGTGAAGAAGCAAACTGGTAGTTTTATAATAACGTGATTTTCACAACAGAGTTTTAGGGCCAAGCTAAGAGGTTGTTGTGTTTTAATTATGAGGATAAAGTCATTAGTAAAGTAAAAACACAATCGTCTCAAAGTCCTGATTCGGAGAACGATTTAATCCTGATGTGTAAAAATATTATTTATTTACCTGTTGAACTGAAACACATTCATAACTTCACACCAAGCAAAATATTAGTAATTTATGTGGAGGATTTATAAAATTAATACTTTATTTAGGCTTTTTTATTAGCAATGTTATGTGTTTGTTCTTGTAATATTACGAGAAAAAAAAAATCTTTGTTTTAAATACGATTTCAGTCCAGCAACATTATGATTTTATTCTTGTATTATTTTGGATTTATTCCTCCAAAATAACAATATGAGTTTACTTTCATATTGTCACAATTTTATTCAGTAAAAAAAATCTTACAACTTTTTTTATTACGACTTCAGTCTAGTAATATTTTGAGTTTATTCTTGTATTATTGTGACTTTATTCTATTATTTCGGCATTATTGTCACAATAAGGAAAAATTTCACAACTTTATTCACGTAATTTTATGAGTTCATTCTCGAATTGTTAAACTTTGTTCTCGTATTTTTGTTTTGTTTTTATTCTGGTATTTTACGACTTCAATTTAATAATTTCACGTTTATTCTCATAACAGTATGACTTTATTCCTGTAAGACTTTTTCTCACAATATTAGTGATTTCTTGTCATAACATTATGACTTTATTCCTGTATTTTTCTTTCTTAGCCTGGCCCTTACTCTCCATCGCAGACACCAGGTTTGCATCTCTATTGTCTGAAAAGGATTGTCAGCTTTACTGCTTGAGCTTTAGCCTGTTTAACAGATTAATTTAGAGCTTATTAGCAGTGTGAAGGTGTTTTTATGGACATGGAGATGTTGTTGCAAAGGGCCTGCCTACCTGAGCATCATTACCAGCACCCAAACAAAAACCCGTTTCTGCCCCTCAACACCCACAGCAGCCCAAACACAGAAAACACTGATAATGATTCATCGCCACATGGCTCTCCGTCCAACATTACACTCATAAAGAAAACCATATGAGGGGAAAATACTGTCCGTTTTCCACTGAGACACAGGAAGGTTTGAACACGGTGCAGCGACAGCCACGGCCGATCAATTCTCCACGCTCCCCTCACCCACATTCACAATGCTGACGATGCTCGAGTGGACGGGCTCCTGGTTGCTTGGCTCACAGAAAAGGGTCCCTGAAATGAATGTATGTTTACCTCTTGCAGGACAATGTCGGATAGGGAAGTAAATAATTAAAGGAAAGGGACCCTTTTTGACTGCATCAACCCTGCCACTGCTGGTAAGCTCTACAATCCATTGTGACTCCATGTTTTGCCCATCCTGCCCAGGATGATCTTTTATTCTTTTCTTTTGTTGAGTTTGTTGTGTTTTACACACATGTGCCCTCCCTGCATGGAAACCCTTCACATTAAAGGCGCAGCGTGTGTGAGAGGAGCAGGCCTTTTAGACACTGCTAAAGTTTCCTTTCTGTGTTTTCATTGTAACGTGGGCACCTCTCTCCTCTCTTTTAAAGTTTCCTTAGCAGCTGTGAAATTGGACTTAAGAAAGAAATTAGGCCTGTCGTGATAACACATTTCGCTGGACGATAATTTGTCCCAGAACTTATTGTGATAAATGATATTATAGTTGTTTTGAAGCTATTTTCTAGTAATCTAATGGTAATGGTATAATAATGTGAGAACAGCCTATCAAAGGTTAATAAACTTTACATTCTAATAAATTCTTATTACTGGAACATGTTAAATATCGAAAATAGAAAAACAAAACAACAGAAACAACAAATTAAATATAAAGCCTTTGTAAACAAATTTATCCTTCAAAAAAAGGTTCATTGGAGACAAAACACCAGACCGGAAACTTTTATCGCCCAGTTTTCGGTAGAAAAGCAGTAAATGCTTGCGATGGATAATTATTGCGACAGGCCTGCTCCCTGCACTGTTTAGCATGGCTTTGTGTGTTAGCTCGGGTGTCGCTAACTGTGTCCCGGCTTCAGCATGGTTTGTTGCTGCGTTTCTTTGATCGGTTACGTTTTGTTTGAAGGGAGGGATTAGAAAAAACCTCATCTTAATTAATTCCATCTTAACGCGAAGACGTGTTCATCCAGGTGCTCGATTAAACCGCCTCTAATACTCAACCAATGCGATAACGCTGTCAGGGCCTCGTGCTAATATGCTATCCAGTTCCCCTCCATTATCACATTACCTCTGCTCAAATCAATTGATAAACTCCCATTCAATATGCTGGACTATTTAATTGAGTCAGAGTCTATTGGATTTGAGGGCTGAGCGGAGCAGACATGCTGACAGTGGTAAACAGTAGCAGCTGCTCTGTCTCTGGCTTTTTATTCATCAAAACAATAGCTATAATGTGGAATAATGTTCAGATATGTTAAGTTTATTAATTTTGCTTCAGTGTTCAAACTGTCCTGTAATATTTGTACGTTTTAAAGTGCGCAGCTGAAACCTTTTAACCCTTTTTGCTGCTAACAAACCACAGAGGATAAAAAACAATAAAGAACCAGCTGTGATTAAATTTACATTTTTTTCATTTCCACAATAAAATCACTCTAAAAGTGCAGCTACTATTTTTCTCCATCTATTTTTCTTTTTTTAAATATAATTTTCCATAAATACCAACCTCCCATTGTCTTTTTGCAAGGCTTTTATGTTTTGTTTGTTTATTTTAAACAGAAATAAAATAATGGTTCTTTAAAAATGTTGGGAGTTTATCTGTAGAAATTTTTCAAAAATTATAAGATATCTTTTTTTCCAAAGGTTGTGTCACATTAGTGGCTCTAAATGGCTTTAATTTAGCAAAAACTAGAGTGGAAGTGGCTCTTGGGATTGTGAACGACCTTTGACCTACAGAATTCCAACATAAGAATCATTCATTAAAAAGTTACAACCAGTTTAAAACTGGATCTGCATGTCAGTTGAAATGATATTTCATCTCTACTGATCAATAAAGATTCCAATTTGAAATTTGACATGATTTGATTTATATCGTCACATGAAAAGGCTACCGGACAGCTCCGCGCTGTAAAACATGATTTTACTGATTTAATAAAAACAAAACAAGATATAACTGTATGGACTCACATTATTAGCGATTAGCGCTGTTAGCATTTGTTTCTGTTTGTTAGCATTCGTTCGTTTCCACCCAGAAGCTAAAGCTGCTTGGGAACCTCTGATCAAGGCGAACTGGACTCCAATCTGCATCCAGATGATTAATGTGACATAAAAATAGAATTATATTAAGGAAACCACTAACAAACCAAAGATGTAAATATTGTTTGATGATGAGTGAACACTTTCTATTGGCTCCAGAGCTTCTTGCAGCATCTTTTTCCTGCAGTTGTAGTTATTGAAGAGTGTTACGGTTAGCGCAACCTTTCAGCACCTAAGCTGTGTGTCAGTGAAAATGAAAGCTGTGCGAATGCGATATCTCCGTGCATCTCTAGTGGCTTCTCCGCCAAAGGCCTTCAGGGTAATACAGGCGGTTCCTGGTGAGCTGACAGCAGGGAGCAAAGGGCAGCCGATGAGCTGAAGGATGACGCATCGCTCAGGTGTTTCCTGGCTGCTAAAAGGAATTACTTGCAGATATTGTTCATTTGACAAATGATTTGAAAGGCCTTTAGAGAATCTCTGATCAAGACAACTTTAAAAGAAAAGAAACCCTGAAAATTTCAAACTTTGCACAGTGGAAGGGACAATATCATGTAAAATCATTTTTTCATCAAAAACATACCTGGGTTGTTGCTTTGATTCTTTCGTCCATGTTTGAGAAATCCTTTAATCTCCATGGCAAACATCCAGCTGAGCAAAACGCCTGGGTGGACGTAGCCCCGCCTCCAAGACGTAGCTCCACCTCTGAGCTGCAGTTTCCAAGCTAACCAACTTCCCCCATTCAAATTCAAAAATACTTTATTGGCCCCAAAGGAAAATTAAATGTTGTTGTAGCTCATGTTAATACAAATTTTCTTCAGTTATTCGTCTCCTTCAAACTAGCCAGCAGAAATTAGCAAACAACTGAAACTACACATTTATAAATCCTCATAATGCTTCTCAGGTAAAAACGTTGGTAAAGGGTTAATAGAGGAGCCATGTTGTGATGACTTCCTGTAGGCGGAGTTTCAGAAAGAGCGGGAGCTTCTTAAAAAGACAGAGACCCAATTTCCAAGCATTAAACCATGAAGTAAAATTTGATCCAATTTTTATAACGACTGACGGTAACATAGCTGGTTGATTGAAGGCCGCCCCTTTAAGACTGACTGGTTTTGTCTGGGTTTTGATTTCTAACCGCCTCTCTCTTTCCGCCAGGCACAGCTCGAACATCAACCTGCACCGCAAACTGCTGACCAAAGAGCTGGACGACATTGTCCTCGACCCTCAACTCACGCCACTGCCCAAGGACCTGCGAGCCGAGTTTCTGGCCAAGCTCTACGCCGGGCACCACATGGGTTTGGACCCGATGGCCAGGATGGGCTTCCGGGGCGCCGCCCTCGGCCTCCCTGGCCTGACCCATAACCCCCTCTCCCACATGAGCAACGAATACCCCCGCCATCCCTTCAACCACGACCTTAGAAACCACCACACCAACGGCCTGTTCCGGGGCCAGCCGGACGACTACATGGTGCTGGACCTGAGCACCACCTCCAGTGTTCAGTCCAGCAGCAGCATCCACTCCTCACACGAGTCCGAAGACGGCAGCGACGAAGGCATCCTCCTGGATGACCTGGAAGAGGATGAGGGCAACAGCGAGGGAGAGGACCTCTCCCGGCGGGCGGAAGGCGGACATCGGGATGAGACCGGAGTACTCAAAGGAGGACAAGATGAGGAGCTGGACTCGTCCTCGTCGCCGTTCCTTCTTTCGTCCACAGGGGGCAGTAATGGCAGCAGCGGTGGGATCCTCTGTAACATCTGCCACAAGGTTTACAGCAACAAAGGGACCCTGCGCGTGCACTACAAGACTGTGCACCTGCGCGAGATGCACAAGTGCAAAATCCCCGGCTGCAACATGGTGTTCAGCTCCGTGCGCAGCCGCAACCGACACTCTCAGAACCCGAATCTCCATAAAAACATGCCCTTCTCTACCATCCTAGACTAAACGACGTCCCTCCTGTCTCCTCTGCTCCTTCATTCCTCCTCCGTCGAGTACAAGCTGTAAGCCCCGTCCTTTGTAAGTCACTGCAAGACATTACTCTCTCCATGTATAAAATGATTGACTCTAGATGAAGTTTATCATTGTGTCCTTTGACTTTTCCTTCTTTGGAAGAACAGGATGACGCCAATCGGCTCGGAGTTTACTTTATAGCAAAGCTCCAGGTGATTTTACTCATTAGCCCCTCCGTCTGTTTTTGTTTCGATCTTCTACTCTTTGTGTTTACGTCTACGTCCAAAGAATCTGTTCAAACTCTTTATTTGTGACTTTGCCTGCGGAAACAGTAGTTCTGAGAAAAAAAGAGAAAAACTTCTTGTTGTATTTGTGTATCGATAACTTTTAAATGGACCCCTTACAAAGCATGACAGCTCCATTTGTAAATAACGTCCCAAGAGGCTTTTTTGGTGTAAGAGTTGTGTTGATGGTTGTTTGCTTCCTTTTCCTCTCTTTTTATTGGATTTATGTTACAGTACAGTACGATACTTCCATCTATAGGCAAGAAAGAGGTAGCATCCCTAAAGACGACTCATTTTCGTTGGTTTGAATCTGATTCATGGGGGAAAATAAACAGGATCATGTGAATTGTTTTAACTGCTTGTTGGATATTCAGAGGTTGCCGGCATGCTTCTTTTAGGCTCTTACACTGATATCATTCTCTGTATTTCTGTTTTTTAATTTCTTTTCTGTTTTTGCACTTTGCATCTATACAAGGGGGAATGTGTAATAATTAATGAGGATTTCTGCAATGGTGAATTAAAGTGGGGGTCCACGGCGGCTTCGTTGCCGATGAAGCAATAGAACCTTCAAACGCTTTCTTTCTGCATGCGCTCAGATTCAGAGCCTCTGAAAAAAACCTGAAATGTTTCCCAACTCTTTTATGACCTAGTCAAAGTAAACACAGAATAAGGCCTAGTCCACACGTACTTCAGGGAAAACAAATTGCCTTTCATCCACACAAAAACTCAGTTTTATCATCACTAAAAATGATTATTAATGTAAACTCCAACCAAACTGGAGCTTTGAGGAAACTCTATTTGTGTTTGCATGTTTTGTTCACTGAAGTGAATCACCGAATTCTGCAGCACATCTAGATGTTAAGGTTGTCAAAGTCAAGCTAGCATAGCTGACCTACTTCCCTCTAACCTTTCCTAACCTGTGAAATGTGACACACTTGGATCTTGTCTTGTTGTCTTAGTGTTGGCAATTAGTAGAAAAAACTGCGTCCTTTTTTCTCTTACCTATCAGTCGTACGGTGAAGATTTAGCGCGTTGTGTTGACAACTTGACGGCTAAATGCAACGATGGTCATACATGTATTTGTACCTCCAGGCGCCATGTTTAACTCCTGACAGGAAGTCACAGTTGTTTTGAAGTGATCTGAATGGCTGAATGTAGGTGTGAGCTTTGCGCTGTACTGCCCCCTATGGGTTTGGCGTGTTAAAAGCAACAATGAGGAACGGATTTGTTTGAGTTTATGTGGATGAAAACTTTTCTGAAATCGATTCCATGTGTACAATATTTGTTTTCATAAGTACCGTATGTACAAGGCCTAAATCTATATTATAAACAAAAAATGTTAATAGGTTGAGTATTTTAAGAAATAATTGGTGTTTTTACAAACATCCGCAGATTGAAATGAAAGAAAAATCTTCCAATGTGACCAAAATGCCTGAGTTTGCTTAAGAAAAAGCTCTTTCAACAAGACATTGTCTTTAAAATCACGCACCATTTAATCAATACGATGCACTTGAGTCTTAAAACGTTAACTGTGATTTTTTGTTTTGTTTTGTTTTTTCCACCGCTGAGCTCCACCTTCACATATATTCTGCAAATGTTGTTTTCCTTCTTTTGGTTGCAAAGAGCCCCTCACGGTACACAGATTTTAATTAGTTGGAGAAAGCAGCCAAAGGAAAGGGTATTTATTAGTGGGTGATATATGTTGTCCAGTGAAAGGTTTTTATTTTTTTGTAAAAAAAAAAAAAAAATCACTTGTTTCTCTGTAAGGAGATCTACTCTTACTCGACTGGTGCTAACACACGGTGGTGGGAAAGGAGCGCAGTGCTGTACAGTATAAACACCACCTTACATCCACTTCCTCTTCTTTCAGCCGCGCTGCTGCAGACGTCGTGACCCGTTCGCCTCAAACCTCTCATGCGTTTTTTTAAGACTCCGCCTACAGGAGGCGCCCGGTCTTCCTGCGCCTCCTGTCTCTGAGATAAAGAGGAGCTGAGGTTGATGGAAAGGTTGCGGAGGTGGAAGGCTGACTAGGGAGGAAAGGATGACAGCAGCGATCATTAAAAATGTGCTGCTTCCCTGTTACCTGGAGGCATCCCGCCATTCCAGCTTCTTCCGTCTAATAACTCACTTGTCACTTTGTTACACTGCCAGACGTCAAGGTTGCTGACAAGACTGTGACACTGACAGAGGGAGAAAAGCCAGGGATGAGAGCGTGCTCCAAACAATTTAATTTGACTCACTCAATTAAGCTGAATTCAGTTCATCTCTTCATTTTCTGTGCTTATTCTCCTTCAGGGTTGGCAGTAATTTATTTCAGTACTTTTTCTCTTTTTTTCGTCTTTGTCTCTTTGTCTGTCAGAGCAGTCATTTACCGGTTCCTTCATCCTGCTACTCACTTACCACCTCCACACGCCGCAACGCAGATCCTACAGGGACACGCGCTAATAGTGTATGCTTAAGTTCACCGGACGGCCATGGCATAGCAAAGAGGGATGGGTAATTGCCTGTTTATCCCAAGTGAAGGGAAAATTGAGTACAGGAACCCCTGCCTTCTCCCTGGAGTGAGCTTCAGCGAGGCGCTCGCTGCCTCTTCGCTCATCGAATCGCTCCAGCAGAAATAAAAAAAGTGCTTCTGCAGGAACCCTGCTGACAGCTGTCTCTCCAGCACAGAAACATCCAGAGTGGTACACGCTGGAGAGCGGCGTCCCGAGATGATACCCTAACCTGTAGTTAGAGGAAAGACAAATGTTCTGTTCATTTCTTTTAGTAGCAACGTCACACCAGGAAGCTGATACTCGCTCACAAAGGAAAGAAATCATACATCTTACTTTAATACTAGATATTTGTCATAAATTGTTTTTGGGTTGGTGACATCTGAATGCATTTTTCCTAAGGAGAAGAATCCATTATAAAAAGCAAAATAACTTTGAGTCAGGTTGCATTTCAAAGAAAAAGAAGCTAACATCAAGTATTCAGGTCTAACTAAAGTATTTAACATTTTTATGTAGAGACCATAAAAATTGTTCTCCAAGTTTCTTTGGAAATCCCCTTTGGCTCAACGTTAGCTACGGTAGCAGCTAACATTCACCTCTCTTAGTATTCTCAGTACTTCCACATTGCTCCAACTCCTGTCCCTCATCGCTTCTTTTGTTTTCTAAAACTCAAAGTCCCGTTTAAAAGTGATAATATTCAGATTTATGAGACTTTATAATCCCAGGAAGCAGCTTCTTTATAAAGTCTGACAAACACAGCACAACAGCTACTTCCTGTATTGTGCCAAAATAAGAGTCTAAAATTACTTTTATTATGTAAAACCTCAGTTCTTGGTCTAATAAGAGTTTAATTCACCAGTCACACTAATGAGGCCGACTTCAGTTTAATGATTAATGTGTTGTAATTTCAGAAGAGCCTGCTGGAGCAGTCAGCATCTGCCCACGAATTCACCTGCTTCACAGCTTTATTTGAATTAAATCCAAATTAGGAGAGATAAAAACAAACATTTCATCGGGTATATGAAAAAAAGGAGTTCAGTTAAGGTTTAAAGTGCTTTAACCTTTTGGTAAAACCAGGACGAAACAAATCCTTCAACATTCAGCCGAGTCCCTTTAATAACCAGTTTTCAGTGTCGGGTTTGAGACGGTTTAGCTTAAAGCTACAAGCCGCCAGAAACATCTGGCCCAACGGGACGGAGACATTTTGAGAGGCAGAGAGTATGGATGGTGTTTTGGACATGTCATCTGACAGGAAACGGAGCGCCACCAGTTCCTTCTTCGTGGTTGTTGATGACAAATGGCCGCCCGATTCCCTTCCCTTCGAGGTTTTTGTTAACTTGACACGTTCTGCTAGCCGGTGACCGTCCGTTTCACTTAGCGCTGTCCAAACCGCCGGAGTGAACCTCAAATATTCGATCAGCCATTTTCCCACAGTTCCTCACGGGACACGCAGGGAGCCGGGGACAAAATGGCCGACCTGTCCATTTTCTTTATGAGTGAGAACAATAAGAGGAGAGGCTGATGGGTGCAGCCAATGTAGCTCGGGGTGAAATGTTTGGGACGTCATTATGCATAATGACGTCCCAAATGTTTGGGACGTCATTATGCAAATAATTAATAAAAAAAACATGTTGATTTGTACAGATCAGAAATCCCTCATCAACTCCAACTGGAACCTGTGAGAACAAAATACTGTAAATTAATAAAAAGTTTTACATTCAATTTTCACTTTGTTTTGCAGTCTTAAAGTAGAAATAGTTCAAAGAGCTGGTGAAATTAGATTTTTTTGTTTTACGTTCGTTCACTCGTGTTTTTGAGTATCCGATGCATTAGTGTCTGTTTTAAAAAAAGCCTGTTACACTCGACAGCGTTGCATGGCTTCATAGTCGCACTGCAAAAAACTAACAAAAAAGAAAAAAAAGAGCAAAGGATCTCGCATCACTCTGCTGGTAAAAAGCTGACTTTGGAAGCTTCATTGATACTGTATGTTACCTGCAGAGGTGTTTCCCGTGTGCAGACAGAAGGACAAAAATGATCCTTTTTAAGAGACTTTTTCTTTTTCTTTATTTTTAGCCTTTCTTGTATTTGTTTCTGTATCATAACTGTCTGTTTTTTTGCATAAAATGCATAAGGGTTTTGGGATGTAAATGGAATTTTATTCATATTTTGTCCAAATACCTCTTGTAATTTGTATCAGAATTCTTGTACAATTTTTATATTAAAGATTTATCAGTCACTGGCATTTTGTCATGTTTGTGTGTGAAATCCAGCTGCGTTTAATCAGACACTGTGATTTCAGGGCTCTTCAGTTGCTCCATGATAAAACAATAACCCACTGGGAAAAGGCTATCTTGACCAATTAGTGGATGATTAGATTAATTGAGTTATTAAAAGATGTTGGGGCATGAGAAGATGGTGCTGCGGTTAGTCAATTAGTACCTGACGGAGGTAAAATCCCTTTGTCTGATTATAAGGTGAAATCAAATTAAAAAGGGACTGAAGTCAGGATACAGCTACGCTACATTTTAAATTCACATTCCATTAACAGAAATCTATAATCTTAATTAAAATACTGAATTTACAAACTAAAGACGGTTACAGCAGAAGTGCCCTGTTCACTCAGAAATCAGGTCTGTTTAATCAAATCTGATAAATGAGTCGAAGTTTATTGGTCTTCAGTTAGACACAAATTACAATCCAATCTGTCAACGTCAACGGATTTTTGGAAACAAAAATCAGTCGTTTCTAATTGGTCTTTGAATTGAAGTTTAATTCAAAGACCAATTAGAAACGACTAGACGGAGAAATGATCCTGGTTTTTTACCAAAGACAAAAGAGAAACCCTCCAAGCGCTAAAATCTGACGCTATTTCACTTTTGTTTCCATTTGGTGAAGAAGGAAGTTGTTCTTCTTCAGAGGTTTTTGTGTTGTTTCCTTCAGTGGTTCTTGGTGCAGCGCCCCCGCAGGTGAGGAGGGGAACAGGTTGATCAAAGGGTTCGGTTGGTTTGACTCAGAGCAGAGAGAAAGAGAACAGAAGCTGAAAATGTAACAAATATTTCAGTTTTGGTCCCGAAGTGAATCAGGCATCTACATCATTAAAAATATCTTTATTTATTTCCAGTCATCTTTTATAATTGGGAAGTCCCAGAAGACGTAATGATGGTTTGCGTCTTGATTTCTACATTTTCTCCAACATGCAGAAGGATTTCCATCATAGTGGCATTTCTGGGCAGGTGTGAAAAAATCTCACCAGATTTTTCCATCGAAATTCTTGCCTTTGTAGAGATTTATTATGTCTTCATTGGTATCTCCACATTATCGTCCATTCTTAAATCTGCTGGTGTAACACAGTAAAGAAGGGTCCAAGATGTTCCTATAGATGGGCCAATAGGTTCGGCTGTCGGAGCACGATGGGTGTTTAAATGACACACAAACACAGTTGAGTGAATTTAAAGGGTTAGCTTTAGTAACATAAACCATAAACTCACAATTGGACAAGACACACAATTAAGAAAATAAAATTACACACAATAAAATACATAAAATAAAAACAATACTTGGCCAAGTGCTAAACATCAATTTTAAATCTGTTTGGTAATCTGCACTCTAATCTTTTTCACAATAAATCAATCAAATTAAATCCCGATTCAGGTCTCACTCAACATCATTCATATGAGGAGAATTTCCTGCACAGCAGTTTGTTGTAATGTCAAATAAAAGAAAACGGTCCGAAAAGCAAAGTCCAAAATTTCCAGGAAACAACAACGAAAAATGTCAGTCGGTGTCTCATACAGATATGAGTGATAACTGCCTACCACACAGCAGGGTGCAGCAGGGCGTATCAGGGTGCAGTAGGGCGCAGTAGGGTGCAGTAGGGTGCAGCAGGGTGTGGTAGGGTGCACCAGGGTGCAGTAGGGTGCAGCAGGCTGCTGTAGGGTGAAGCAGGGCGCAGTAGGGTGCAGCAGGGTGCAGTAGGGTGCAGTAGGGCGCAGCAGGGTGCAGTAGGGTGAAGCAGGGCGCATCAGGGTGCAGCAGGGCGTATCAGGGCGCAGCAGGGTGCAGCAGGGTGCAGTAGGGTGAAGCAGGGTGCAGTAGGGTGCAGCAGGGCGCATCAGGGTGAAGCAGGGCGCATCAGGGTGCAGTAGGGCGCATCAGGGTGCAGTAGGGTGCAGCAGGGCGCATCAGGGTGCAGTAGGGTGCAGCAGGATGCAGCAGGGTGCAGTAGGGCGCAGTAGGGTGCAGCAGGGTGCATTAGGGCGCAGTAGGTGCAGCAGGGTGCAGCAGGGCTCCAAATGCAAGGCAGGAAATCCAGTTCTTTCTAAGTCCAGGTGGGAAGGCTCGCCATCAAGGTCAATAGAGGAATCCACTCCAGGAACAATCCAGGAAAAAAAAAACTGATTCTGTCTCAGCTGTCTCATCAGGGTCGGATCTCCCGCTCATAATCAACGCTGCCAACACGGGAAAGAAGGAGGAGCCTCTGTGGCATTCCGCTCTCTGATTGGTCTAAACATTCATGGAAACCAAACTTCCATTGGCCAGGCAGACCACCCCGCCTACCCGATCTCTATTTCTTAACTTTATGTGGGTTACACCGGCAATTACCCTGTCCAGAACTGAAGTAAACTCTGTTTAAGCTGGAGTCGAGAAAGACTAGCCTGGTTTCTGACAACCTCCATCCAGATTTACCATTAAATAAGTCAATGAATTGCAAATGAAAAGAAGCTCAATCATTTCCATGATTTATCTTTTTTTTCCTTTTCTCTCTCTCTTTCTATCAAAACTGGATGACAAAAGTCTTCAGGTTTTGTCTCAACAAAGCCTTTTCTTGAAGGTTAATTGTCTTTACAGAGACTTCATAAAACCGTTTGTTTAATGTTTCTGTTATTTTGGATATTTGAAATGTCTTCCAGTTCCACTGTTAAATGTTCATTAGACTTTAAATTTCAATTGACATTTCAGAATGTCTTTGCATTGCTGTCTCAAAACAACAATATTATTGTTATTATTTATCACAAAAACTTCTGGGATAGTTTGTCATCCAACAAAATGTGTTACCATTTCTTGATTTTAGCAATCATTGCAGTCGTGTGCTGTAAAATCCCTGCATGGCTTAAACAAATTGTTCAAACTCCAAATTTGTTCAAACTTCAGACTGGCTGTAATCTCTGTTTATGCAGACTTCCATGTGTCTGATTTCTGATCAACAAGGTTTTCATAACTTGTTTAATTGATTTATTGTTTATCGCGACAGGCCTAATTACGACTTGCACTTGTTACTGAACCAGGTTGGTTTCAGTGACTCGGGTTGCCCCAAGGATGCCCCAAGGATGCCCCAAGGATGCCCCAAGGTTGCCCCAAGGATGCCCCAAGGATGCCCCAAGGTTGCCCCAAGGATGCCCCAAAGATGCCCCAAGGATGCCCCAAGGATGCCCCATATAGTTTCGGGCTAAAAGCAACCCATAAAACATTTCCTACACTTTCTTCCCCAGAATCAAACATCATAGCTATTTTACGACCATCAAAGAACTTTGAGGTGACTCATTAATTGAATGTCCACAACATCATGGCATCTCGAATGAATGAGTGATGCTGTAGCAAAGGGTTAATAGTTTGGGTCATGCAGAACTGGTCTGATCGTTTCCATAGCAATGAGCAGAAGCAAGACTTTCCCCAGAACTATGACATCATCATCTATGACATCATCATCTATGACATGCGATTCTAGATCAAAGAACACCTCAGGTTATGAATGCTTCTGTTTCAAAACACCAGTTCATATGCAACCAACTCTTCGGACCTTACCACTGTTTTTTCAGAAGGATTTCCAGTATGGCATAATTCTGGTGTTTCCATAAAATAAGAAATGCAGTTAAAATCCCACATGAATAAGCATGTTTAAAAATCACGCTGTCTTATTTGGGCATTGGTCCATGTACAATGGACAGATGTGTTTTCCTACACTGTTGTGTTTTCATTGAACTAATGGAGCGATTGTCTGATCTCCACAGAGCCAAACTTTTAATGTGCATTCACATTCAGATCAGCTGAAACCAGATACTTCATTTGGGAAAGCTGAGATAATTTGGTTTTCTGGTACGTTCATTTCACAACAGATTTGAGACAAACTTCGTTTCTCTCGAAGGTCCAGTGTGCAGTCGGGTCAAAAAAGCAAACTGGCCCTCCAACAAACCTCGGTCTCATGCCATGTGAACTAGAGACTTCGCCAAAAGCAGGAGGTGGACCACAGAGCAGGGCATTCTGGGTAAAAACAACCAAACATGTGAGTCTAACGCGAGCAGGAGAAATGGTTTCAGGCCGTTCACTGAAGTCAAAAGTTAAATTTTTGATTACATTTTGTGAAGAAGGAAGTTGCGCTCGTGTCGTCTTCAGAGGTTTTCATGTTGTTTCCTTCAGTAGTTCTTGGTGTAGCGCCACCACAGGCGAGGAGGGGAACAGGTTTTTCAGTTGGTTTGGTTCGTTTGCCACAGAGCAGTGTGAAACCAAACCACCAGCTAAAAATTTAGCAAATGTTGCAATTTTGGTCCCCAATCGAATTGAGCCTACTGAAATACAACATGAGGAAACGCCGTTTAATTTCTGTCTCAAATCTGTTGTGAAATGAACCTACCAGAAAACCAAATTATCTCGGCTTTCCCAAATGAAGTATCTGGTTTCAGCTGATCAGACTCCGCTAACATCAGTGCAGGAGTAAAAGCAGAAATCAATTTTCTTTCAAGAACAATTGATTGTATAGGTAAACCTTAATCAGAAATAAATTGGAAGAATTTGTGAAGGAAAAACAGATTTTACATGTCGCTGCAAGGATGCAGATTTTGCTACAACTATATTATTCTGAGGAACATTAATCTTTCATTAATTTTTCTTAGGAAGTGATGGCGAGCAGAAACACTCATCTTTTATTGACTAACTGGGGAAATACAGCAATAAAGAGAATAAATTAGGCAGCGACTCCTGGATTCTTATAAAAACTCATCTTTGGTAACATGAGGATCGGCTGAAATGGGCTGTGCGCACCTCTAAGACTTTTTACTGGGCCCTATTGATTCGGTTCTACACCAGTGAGGCCTGCAATGCTGGCTAATGCTATTGACGAGCCATCAGTCTTGTCCAGAAGTGTGGAGGCATGCAGCTCTTTTTCCAAGACCAACCAAGAGAGGAGAGAGGACGAGGAGCGGAGAAAGAGAGAGGGAAAACATCAATGGACAGTGATGGAGAGCAGAGAGGAGGGCAAAGATGCAAGCGCAGCAGACACACTCAGGCTCCTGAGTGTGGTTTGGGAACACTAAATTAGAAAGAAGACAAAAGGGGTGAAAGAGGGAGAAACTGTAAACAGCCGCATCGATCCAACTAGAGTTGGGCAAATCAAACCATTACGGCCGGATTCTGATGCCCCTCGGTTCAGAGAGATAGTGTGAATATCTAAACACTTCCCTGGAAAAGACTAAACTTTGCAGGAGCTGGATCCATTTACAGGGATCAACAATTAGGCAGCAGCAATAGACGGTGCTGGATGTTTCAGTTTTTATGGATTTAAATATTGGGTCACCATGTTGTAGAAAATATCCAAGAAAAAGAAGGGAAAGGAAAAGACAACATGCATTTAATAACTATAGTTAACATTTTGAGGAAGCCTCAAACACATTATGTAAAGTATTTAATGACACAAAGTTAGATGAGAGAATTTAATGAAATTATTTTATATTTAATCTGATAACGGCATGTGAAGACAGGTTGTGTTAACCTCAGGATGGTTGATGACGATTAGTTTATGAGATTATAAACTGCAAATAAACTACAGAAGAAGAACAAGTTGCCATGTTGTTTACATTGCAATGGATTGTGGGAAGATGGCGTGTGCTTGGCATCACTGCACGATCCGTACCATCAGCTAATTTACATGTGCTAAAAGAAACACTTTTTAGTCCATTTTATAAATAATTTTAATCATAAAATAATATATGATTTGATGAGAATAACAAGAAATAAAGAAAAAAATATTTTAACTGCGTTTTGGAACGAAAAGGTAAATGTATGTAACAAATTAGTGTTTCCCATGAACACAAGGTAATATATAGTCTTGTACAGTCCAATAATACCTTTAGTTAATCTCATAAAAATTGTGATTATTATAAAAATAAAGGCTTTTTTGTCCTTGCTGAGTCCACCAGAGGGCGCACTGACAGGAGCCACTAGCTAACAGTTCTTCATTAAGAGAATAATAACATTATCTAGGAAAATAGGTAACATTATAACAAGTTGTATGTTAACTAATATGAATAAATATATGACTTTTTTTATGTACATTTTCAGAATAATCTGGAAGAGTTTCTCCAGAAATGAGCCAGAGTGACGGATTGTGCTTCCTGAACGGATCGGATTGCGCTTCCTGAACGGATCGGATCGCGCTTCCTGAACGGATCGGATCATGCTTCCTGAACGGATCGCGCTTCGCCTTTCAATTTCAAAGACAAAAGATGGAACAAAAGATGAGAGTCAGAGGAAAAAGCAGCTGCTGTTTGGAAAAACCGACTGGACAGTTTGCTGCAGAGCTTCAGTTTCTACCTCAAGCTGCTCAGCATGGAGATCAAACATTTTCTTAAACATGTTAGACGTTACAACAACTTAAAGATGCTTCATAAACATCCATTCATTATTTTTACATGTGTTTTGATTTCGCGTTTGCTCGTGCGAAACGTGTTAGCTCCGGCTAACTGTGTTAGCACAGGCTAATATAGCAAACAGTAAATTACAAGCGGATAATGTTTGTCTGTTTGTTTAAACAGATTTCTCATGGATAACGACTCATGAAAACTTTGAGGCAGTTTGCTTTACTCCAGACATTTTGTGGTTAGCTAGTTAGCTTCAGCCTCCTATGTTTTGTTTATAAACTCACCCACACCACAAGGGGGCACCAAGCTAACACTTTATATGTTTTTTAAAAATGTCTGTTATTTGCTGTCAGTGTTGTTAAGTTGTTTATTTTAAATTTAGTGTTTATCAGCTGATGTTACTTTTAAATAGTTGAAATAATAAGACACACTTAATACCACTCTGCATTTCAAAATCCGAATATCTTTTTCTAGCTTTCTACTCCAGTAAGCCTAAAATCAACAGCCATAAAATACCATTGGTGTGATGTAAGCTAATCCTAAATGATGCTAAAGATAGTAGGTTTGTTAGCTTAGGATCGATAAAGCATGTTGGTGTTGTGGGCCCCAAATGAAAGTCTGCTTCGGGCCCCAAAAAGACTTGGGTCGGCCCTGTCTACAGGTGAAACATGCAGTAAAGAATATACCGTTTTGAAGTAATTAGGAGATTTTATGCATCACAAACAACTTTTAGGTTAATGGGAAAATTACAATGCGTTGAGGCCAACAGACTGAACGAGTCCTGGATCCATTTAAGAGCCGCTGGATTAAAAAAAGGGATAAAGTGCTGCCTGGCACGGAAGGGGTTAAGTGAAAGGATGGAGGAAAAAAAAACCTTCTGGCAACCTGGGGACAGAGGGAACGCTGAACTCATCACAAACCCCTCTCCCGGCGTCCGCCAGCACATAATGACCCCAACAAGATGGGAATCCCTTTTAATTAAAGTGAAGGGAGATCAGTTAAGCTGATGGTTGCCAACAAATATTAGGGGAAATAGAATGTTTAATGGCCTGTGCACTTATCGTAGGCTATTTTCCACACCCAGGCCCCGGACTGATAAACAGGACAGGACCTTGTTAATCAACCTTACAACCTTTAAAGCCCCAGATAAGAGAATAATTCGGGATCTTTGTAAATTAGCTAGAGATGTGGCGAAGACTGCGGCCCCCCGAGCGTTTGGGGCCAGACTGTTGAGGAGGGAGAGGAATTTCTATCAGTGTAAAAGCCTTGAAGAAGTTTAGGGGGGAAACTACTTTCTTTCTTTATTATTTTTTTACAGTGAGTAATCAAATTTTTGGTTATTTTTCCTCAGTTTTTATTCCCCTTGGGTTTGACCCTCCGCTGCAGTCTTATCTGTGACACAGGGGAGTCACCTGCTTTCTCCAGAATAATCTAAACGGAGAGGCGGGGAGTGGGCGGGCTGACAGGTTAACAGGTCCTTGACCTCCTAAATCACAGCCAGGAAGGGCAGCGTGTTTATTTAGCAGATAAAAGGCGTCGGTGAGGGAGCAGGCTGGTATTTATGTTAAAAAATACTTTAAAATGTGTACTAAAATATTAGACGTTTAAGGAAATTGTTGCCTTTGTGGCAGGCAGACGCATCGGCAGACATTTTTAGCTTCTTCCTGATGGATTTTCTGCAAATTCTGCTAAGAATTAAAGGGGCAGTATTATGTGAAATTGTTTTTTTCTTTTTAGCTTAACATAATGTTATGTCATTCCCTCATCAAACACATACCTGGGGTGTTGCATTGATTCTTGCATTGATTCTTTCATGTTTCATTGAGAAATCCTTGAATCTCCATGGCAACCATTCAGCTGTATAAAAGGCCTGGGTGGACGAAGCTCCGCCTTCATGTTGCAGCTCCTCCTCAGAGCTGCAGTTTCCAAGCTATCGAGCTTCTCCCTCACAGAACAGCCTCCCCCACTCAGCTCCTGCAGACTAGTCGGCAGCAATTAGCAGACGCTGTGCATCGTTAAAGGAGCCATTTCTCAGAGCAACGCTGATAAAAACGTTAAAAGGTTTAATAGAGGAGCCATGTTTGGATGACTTCCTGAAGATGGAGTTTCAGAAAGAGCAGGAGTTTTTAAAGAGACAGAAGCCCAATTTCAAGGCACTGGGACTTTTAAATCATTTCTTTAAACGACCCATTTCATAGCACAATCAAGTAACTATGTCAACTTCAGTTCAGCTGTTATTTAGCAAATATGGCTAAAGAGTAAAGAGAAATTAGATTTGATAATAAAACGCCTTGAAAGTGAGGCAGAAGCTCGTTAGCTTGGAAACTGCAGCTCTGAGGAGGAGCTGCGACATGGAGGCGGAGCTTGGTCCACCCAGGCGTTTTATACAGCTGAATGGAGATGAAAGGATTTCTCAAACATCAAGGCAACACTTCAGGTATGTTTGTGATGAGGGGATAACATAATAACACAATGTAAAAAGTAGGTTTTACATTAGACGGCCATTTGATCAGAATTACTTGATCTACATGAGAATTTTGAAAGTTCAAATTGTTTCTCAATAAATAAAGAATTTCAGAATGCTGATCATTTTTGCCACTATTTTGTCTAAACCCTTTTCTTCTTATACAAAGCAAACTTAAAGTTAAACAAGCTGCTTTATTTTGCTGGAGTTTATTGGCTCTGTTGATTTCTTCCTGGCGTCTTGGAAAAGGGACCCGGGATAAAAGGTAATTACACAGAGAAATGCAGACATTTATCAGTGCTTGCGGTTTGGGACCTTTAAATGTTCCTGCTGACAATTTCCCTTATAGCAGGCCACTGTGGAGCTGGCAGGTTCTGTTCGGAGCCCCGCTTGAACACTCAGAGTGCTGCCATATGTCGGACCTCAGCGGTGCCAGCAGCAAATGTGCTGAACAATGCGACTCAATGCATGAACTCGGTGCCTCGCTGCAGGCTGTGCGCATGCAGCGCTCACATTCGAGGTTGTGATGGTTTGCTTTGTGTGACATCATGTCTATCGTTACGTTTGTCACCTCCAGGAATGCTTCGCTGACTCGTTCGGCGTTCATGCAAGTCTGGAAAGCCATCCCAGACAGCCGCGGGTCGCACCTGGTTATGCTTCTTCCCAGTCTTCCCTCTCCCTCTGCTCCCCGGTTCCCACACCGGAGGCATCTGGAACCTATTGGCAGCAGAGTCACACCGAGCCATAAAGCCCTCAAAAGCTCACAAACAGACGAGGGGTAGAGCGTTAAACAATGTTGGCCAAACAAGCTGCCAAGAGACACAACGCATCTTGAACCTGAACAAACCCCACTGCTCATTTTTTATCTTCGCTGTCTTTCAGTGTGTCTCTCTAAACTATTCCCCTCTTTCTCTCTCCTGCAGACACCACCTGGGAATTTAGTTTTTACCCCTAAATGGAAATGGTGCCGATGCTAAGGGAGCTAAATAAGGTTCAAATGACCAAGACCAGGGAGAGGTAGATACTGACGAGGCAGGAACGCAGCTGCCCAAATAGATTGTTACACTTTCACATTTCACCTTTTACCAACAGGATTTATCCTTGAGTTGTTTGCATCTCAATTCAGTTAAATTTATGTCTGTGTTCAAAATAAAAATATGCAAACTGTAGCTGCGTTTCAGTTAGAAATGTGCGCCGAACTTTGTTGATCTTCTTCTAATGTCGAAAAAACAATTTTGTAGTTGCAGTATTGTCATTAAATAAGAAATGCAATTAAAATCCCATGTGAAACAAAAATTTCTAAAAAAGAACATGCCATCATCGTTCTACGACTTCTTACCATCTTCTTTGTCGTTTCTCGCAGTAGTAACATCTGGTTGGTCATGCGACTCGAGATGCAAAAAAAGTCTTTCCGTTGCAGTTTTGCAAACAAAAGTCAATCACCACCCCACCCCCGGAAACCGTCATCTCTTCATCACTTCCTGAGACAGCAGCAGCTGTTGTTGCCAAGATGGCGCTAAAAAGCTCAGCATTGCAGGGTGTAATGCTGCAGAGAGCCATATAACCCACCAGAACCACAAAACTGCTGCCATCTAGCAATACGGCGATGGAGAAAAGCTGGTTTGGACCGGCGATAAATTAGTGTTTAAAGGGATTGACGCATGAAAGCAACATCAGTTCCTGTCCATGTGTTTCCTATCAAACCTGCATGGTGAGGCGACAGCCGCCAGCCGTCCCAGAGTCAAGCAACCGAAAGCTTTGAAAGCTGAGAAATGTGAAAAATATTTGTTTGTCGCTGTTTTGCCTAGTGTGTTGAGTTTCACTCCAAGTGGCGACTCAGAGAAGCTAGCTAGCTAGCCCGCTAGTAAATGTCAATTAGCAGCTCGCTCCAGCAGCCTCAAGTCAAAAAATGCAACTTAAATTTTTGCCTGACAGGAAAGTCCGATAAGCAAGGAACTACATGTACCAGGTTAAACAGTATTTCTTGATAAAAAAATTCAGACTTAAATATTAACTTATTTTTTAAAGAATTTAAGGCTTTTTAAGGAGGCGGATACCCGATGAAGGGAACTACAGCTGAAAGGATGAACCAAAAGACTGTAGAGCCACAGATGCAGCGATGATGACAAATTGGGATAAAGATGAAAAGTCCAAACACGGCCAGTAAAAAAATGTCTCCACTCAAGTCTCGCTTTTCTCCGCTGAATATATTTTATGAATGGATTTTTGTAAAAAGATGAAAGTTTTCAGAGCGAATGAAGATGTTTGCTTTCTCCTAATGCCAGAAATCTTGTTGACATGGTTACCAGACAGATGTATGTCAAAGATAGTTTGCTGCTAAGAGCGCTCACTCGGTTACATTTCCATGACAAAGACAGAGAAACTCATGCCCTGTTGCTCTACAGTCTCACATATTGATGAGAAAACGGACTGAAATGTGACCGAAGAGGAAACTTTTGACATTATCACGTTTCTTAACCTTGTAAGGCCTAAAACGGTGGGTTTTATCCCGCCGATTAATTAATACGGTTTTTACATCTTTGTTGAGACACAAGAGTCCAACGTTTTCAGTCAGTCTGATGAACATGTTCTCCACAGATGGTTTGAAATTCCCTGATTTTTCTTTTAACACCATAAAAGCTTAAAGTAATACAAAACAGAGGCCCATTATGTACAACATTTTATAACACGCTTAACTGTCTAGTCTGCTAATGTAGGGGGGATGCATTTTAATTTCTGCCAATATTTGCATCCCTGGTTTATTGTCCTGTTGATATGAAACTTATAGCGGAGCTCTGAGAACAAGAAGTCATTACATAGAAAAGGTGAAATCCCTCTTAACTCTTCATTTCTTCAAGTTAGCAGGGGGGTGCACGTTTTGGCAAAACAAATTATTACCCTGCCAATATTTGTGTCCCCTGTGTTTTCCCCAAATATCGTCCTTTTGGTGGAAACAGTAGCTCAGAGAACATTTTGCACACCAAACTATGAGCTGCCCTGTTTTTATTTGATGTTGTGAATTCATTATGTCACAACAAAGGGTAAGACAGCAATAAGTGGTACCACCATCACTGTGTCAAGAAACCATTCATCAATCTGTGTGAACTACTTAAGAGTTAGATTTGAGTAAAGAGGGTTCTTTCTGGATATTTCTTACTGTGTTGTGAAATAATGAATGTATAAGATGAAATAGTCCACTGACAGGGGAGGAAGGTGACCAGCGGCCTCCAAATGTCCCTTGCCAGAAAATGCATGTCCTGCAATGTGAAGATTTAATGTGTTATATAAAATGTTCTAAACAATGACGCATCTCCTCTGAGCTACTAGAGTGATTTTCATATCTGTGCGTATCATATCTTTGAGCTGAAAAACACTTCTGGCAGGCTAATGGAAAACATTGGCAGGCTAATGAGTCGTTGTAGGACGCTGGATTCAGGTCCAATGTAGGTCAACTATTCGCACCGACCTACAGAAACCTGTTTTCATGTCAGCTGGTGGCCAGACATGAAGCATGTGGGGAATAGTCAAAGCTCACTGTGACTGTATGGCTGAGTAGGTTACACTGAATTTTTTTTAACTTTTTTTAGCATGAATATCCCACTAAATAAACATTATATTTTCTGTCCTTGCCTTGGCAGTGAGCTAGCTGCTAACAACTTTAGCAGTCTTAGGACATTCAGGCTTAAAAATAATAAATCTTTCCTTACATATGATTGGTTGTCCTTCTAAGTAACTGTCCAATAAAACATCTGGAAATACAATTTAAACGATGCAATCGTTACCTGTTAGAAAGTGGCGCTGCAAAATCTGGCGTTTAGTTTCTGCACCTCCTGTTTTTAGCTGTAGATTGTTGATCCATTTTTCTCCTCCTTTTTTGTTAAGTCATATTTTTTTAAATGAACTTTTGACCAACTACCTTCAAAACATGAAAATAACATTTGACTTTCTCTCTATTAGAACATTTGGAACAACGAACGACTTTAGGCATTTGATGCTAACAGAAATAAATGGGCTGCATTTACTTCCTGCCCTCCATCTGCATCGGGTGGCGTTGATGCTACGCCCAGCGACTCATGTAGCTTACTTCCACTATAATGTGACAGTATTTGACCAAGTAGCATCACAAAAATTAGAGTGAAAAGTTTTTAACTTTGTATGCAATGTGTGCATTTTTTTGTACATTTTATTTGTGACACAGGTCGGCCTGTGAGGTCAACAGTTTTAAATGTGTTCATTTTGAAAATGATCAAAAAAATGCTTTTATTTATCGCAACAATTTATTGTCCAGCAAATTACAGGCCTACAGATAAATAGTAATATTCTTGTTTTGACACTATTTTCTAATATGATATCAATAAAGCTCGCCCAACGACTAATACACTTTAATTTTGAAAGGAATGCTTCACAGTGAAATTGGAAGATATTTAAAATAAAATGAAACATAACAAATAAAACACAACCAAAGCCGTAAATAAAGTTTTAACATCAAAATTAATCACCAGAAGGAAAGTGATGGGATGAGTGATGGGATGCGTTGATTAACTGCTTAAGTTTCACTCAGAGTAGATTTTTTTAAGTCTTAAATTTCAATTTGAAGGGATTTATTTCTGTTCTGGCTCGTTTTTTGCCCTTTAAAAAAGCCTTTGATGGTCACCACAGAGTGATCAAAGGGTTAACGACAGATAATGTGATCTGTTCTGGATCGGCTCTCATGAGAGTGAGTGAGATCCATTGTCACCCTTTTAGACACGAGACGCGGTGGGTTGGGGGTCGGGGTCGTTCTGTCACAGCCTTGTAATGCACTTATCGATTCTCCATATCTGTTACTGAGCCTTGGAAGCATGTCCCAAATTTGATATGCCGCTTCGCAGAGGCCAAGTTCCTGAAAGGACACGGCGCGGATCAAAATGTTGCAGCTGAACAATTAAATCAAACCTAAACTCGGTTAGGTGCAGTTTCCCCTGAGCTGTTTCTCTCCTTCTTGATATCTGTGACATAAAAAAAGAAATGTTGGACTGTGTCTCAGCAGAAAAATGTGCACTGGAGCCATTTCAAACCAGCTTTTATTGTTAACAAATGGTGCCTTTGATATGGGCTGAAATGGGCGATACGTTTCTGTTTGTTTGTGCTGGAGGTGAAAATGAGTTGCTAACATTTGAAAGGCGAGGCTTGTGAAGTGTAACACACTCGCACACGTATTCCCACACACACACGTATAAAAAATGGCAGACTTTAATGTCGTGCAGGCAAAATGTTTTTCCACTCATTAGAGGGACTTTGAAGTTCGTATTTGAAACCTCAACCCTGGAAATCTGACAGAGACAAGACTTCGGTATCCGCTTTCCTGTTCAGGAACGCCGCGATTCAAGGTAACGTATCCACATCCTATTAGTGTGTAGTGAACGTACCAACTAGAAGCAGACAGAGTGAGCAACTTAATCGCGTCTGCCTATAACAGGGTTATTAAATATAATTCCAGCTCACATCTTGTTTTATAGCAATAAAGCCTAAAATATTATTTATACCCTGGCAGATTTAGATTTAAATTTACTTTATTCAACCAGGAAGTTTCATTCTGATAAGAAAAGTGACATTTCTAGAGAGAATAAAGCAATGTGCACTTTGAAAAACCATTTTCTTTGTTGACATTGCAGCAGTCGATCCTTTCTTACCTTTGCATGTTTCTGCTCGTAATTCGATGATGTATTTTGGTGAGGAAGTCTGTGAAGGCCTCCTCATCTCTAGATAAATAAATACGACTTCATGTGTGGATGGTTTACGACCCCAAAGCAACCGGCATGCACAGAAGAACGCTGACGTCACACAGAAGTGTTCTGTTTACGGAAACAATAATGGCTCCAATTTAAGTTTATTAATCAATGACAGTATCGTCGCAAATCCTAACAAGACGAATAAAAGCTAATAAAAGTAAATCACTACGAACAGCAACAACTTTCAGTGGAGGGATGACAGCAGCTTTGGTACAGAAGTCTGTTTGGATCTGGAGTAAAACCAGCCGACCACAGGGCCCAACTCTGCTGGGGTTGCTAGGTAACGGGCCGAACTCTGCTGGGGTTGCTAGGTAACGGGCCGAACTCTGCTGGGGTTGCTAGGTAACGGGCGGAACTCTAATGAGGTTGCTAGGTAACAAGGCAGCACGAGTCGAGGGTTTTTGAAACGGCTCATTTTGAACTTAAAGCCAGAAAAACGTGTTTAGCAGCAGGAACCCAAATGGAAGCACAAAAACTTCCTCAATATGTCAGGAAATTGTTGCTAATTGGGGTTGTTGGGTTTTTTTCGTGTGTGCTTATTGTGAAGTTGAATTTTATTTCAAGTTGTACTAAAAAAGTGCTTTATTTAAATTTCTTTAAGCTGTAGGAACATAATTTCTCAATATCTGGCTCAAAAGTGAATCAATATATTTTGAGCCTGAAAACATTTGTAAAGCAAAAGTAAGTTGCATGCGATCAGAAAAACAAGAATAAGTGGATGAAACACTGCAGAAGTGATTTGCTGGGCTTCAGTCCGACTGACTCCTGTGAGTTTCTGCCGTCTTTGCTGTCAGACCCCGGGGTTCTGTCTAAATTAGCTGGGACGAGCAGCTTGCTACCAGGATGACCCTTTCCCTTTTTACCCCGCTCTTCCTCCACATACATAGACAATCACTTTATCACACAGAGACACTGTGAACGTCAGCCGCTAAGCCTCCATAAATCTGATAAGCCACCCTGGTGGCTGCTGCACCCAGCCGACGTGGCCGGTACCAGGCAGCCTGCAAAGCCTCCTCAAGCGGGACTTCAAAGTGCTGAGGGGGCCGCGCCCGCACCCCCGAAAACCGGTCAGCCCTCCCTTACTCCACCCCCTGCCCCCGCCCCCGGCTGATGTCGTTATTGAAGTCTTTGGCGCTCCATTCGAGGAGTAAGTTACCATTGACAGGTTCAAGGCTTGGTTGGCTCACCCAAGAGGATTCATGACTTTGAAGCTACTGGCCTTAAGCTGCATGTTATTCTTTTCAGGCTTTCTACGCTCCATCAATACACCAGACAGCACCCTACTACTCTGCACCCACACTGTAAAACACAATGAGTGGGGTTTACCTACATAACTTTTATAAAAATATGTTTTTTACAGATTTATTGAAACCATGTTACCATGTTTTGACTGTTTGAGACAGATAACCTCTGAAAACACTGATCTCCTCCACCTTCTGTCTGATCTACTACTGCCGTCTGAAGTAACGCTCCGCTCCCCCAAAAACAACCAATCATAGCCAGGAGGAGGGTCTTAGCGCTGTCAATCAATCTCATTTACTCACTGCTAAATGTGCTAATGCCAGAAAAACGACTTATTGTTACAGGAAAATCGTTTATCCGCTGACGTCGGTGGCTATGCTAAGTAGCCTTAGCATTCATGAGAGACTGTACTAAACAGAGGTTTGATTGACAGCGCTAAGACCCGCCTCCTGACTCTGATTGGCTGTCTCTAGTTAGTAATGGGAAAAGGCAAAAAGCTCAAATCTTTTTACAAATAATGTCTCATATAATACTGTAGCAACACAGTGACAGTTTAAACAAATGTGTAAACACATTTTTAAGGTGTATTATTTAAGTTTCTTTAAAAGAATTATGCAAACTCAATACTTTAGTTTTCAAAACTTAAAGATGTTAATGTGTGCAGGATGTAGATCTTAAGTTCACACAACTTGACTAACCTGATTGTTCTGAATAAGTTGTAATGACACGATTCAAAATTTTTAGTTTGAATTAACTGAGTATCACTAATGTGCAATTTTAGTGAGCGTAGCACAAGTCATCTTAATCAACCTGAGTATGTTGTAACTAGAAACTAAAAGAAAACTTCATTGAAACGATTCCTGTTTCTCTCTGCTCAAACATGAACAGAAAATAAAGAAATCAGTGATAATTTGCTCATATTTTCCAGCCAAACAGACACAATCATGAAAACCAACAAATGAAAATGCCACAAAAAGTCTAGATAATAAAAGCTGTTCTGCTGTGAAAGTCTTGACGTTTCGGACTCTTCAACTTAAACATCATAAAACTCATTTTTGTGGAAACAAAAAACAGTTTAATTAGTTTTGGCTGCAGGTAAATGATCTGAACTTATATAGCGCTTTTCCAGTATTTGACCAATCAAAGTGCCTTACACTAGAGTCACATTCACCCATTCACACTCACACATTCATACACCGATAAGCAGACCGGTAGGCAATTTGGGTTTAAGTGCCTTGCCCAGAGGCACATCGACATGTGGAAGGAGGAAGCTGGAATCGAACCTACAACCTTCCGATTGCAAGACGACAACTCAGCCACACAGCCAGACGCCCAGGTGGCACAATGCATTGTGGGATACCTTGTTGGCTGATCAGATACTTTACAGTTTTGCATGGCTCAACTTGAATAGATGAACTTATCAAGCAGTTTTTATCCAGAAGTCACAACGCTTGTTCAAGCTGAGTACAAAAAACAAGTTGATGAGAATTAAGTTCACGTAAAATCTTTTACAGTGCACACACTCTGTATCGTGCACAAACACACAGACACACTCAGAGGCAGGAAGAGAGCATATGCAAGCACACTCTCCCTGACTTATATATCTGCAAACACATGCTTTATTGAGCGGCCCGGCCGCCTCCCTACACGGCAGCAGAGCGGTACCAGGCTCCAGCAGCACCGGCAAACATCCTTCCACGCAACCGCTCACTCCCTTCATCAGCACTTAGTGGACATCTGTGCAGTGCCAGCCCTCTCCGTATGCCGTGGCAGCCAGAAGACAAACGACCGTGTCAGAGCGGTGGCTCGCCTCCACATCTGAGGCCGCGCAGGGCTTCCAGTGCCGGAGCCATACGGGACTCAGAACCAGTCAGGAACGAGCGACTGGTTCTGAGTCCCGGCGAGGGGCAAAAAGTTCCTTAAACTGTAGACACAGGTGTTATCAAAACATCCGCAAGAATAATGAGGCTCTCAGCTGTAAGCAAATAGGAACATTTATGCTTCTTTGGAAACTCCGATTGTTTAACATTATTAGGATTGGAGCATATTTTGCTTTGTCTTGTTTCTACGACGGCGTAGCGGGTCCATAGGAGACAGGAAAAAGAGAAATAAATTCCTGCAAAACGTAAAAAAATGTAAGATTAATTTCTGAAATTTTCTAGAAAAAACATTAAAATTTCAGAGTTCAGAGCTGAAAGTTTGTGAAAACAACTAGTCTCAGAAAATTTCTACAAAAAAAGGTGAAATATCTGAGTTTCACAGTCAAGTTTCAAAATTGAGGAAAAAAATACTGAGAATTTAAAATTTGAAAAATTTTTGACACCAATTCTGTCAAATGTGCAGAAGGCGGGGAGACTAACGTCACTCAGGTCCTACCAATAAAAGGAAGTATGAACATTAATCCAGGGAATATTTCTGGAATTTTCTGCACCAACAAATCAACAAAGCACCTCATGTTGAATTAATGACTAGCACCGTCCGGTCCGGTCCAAAAAAACGTTCTTTCATGTGTGCAGAAAACCGGTTCTGACAGATCCCCAGAGCGACTGGATCTGCTTCAAGCTCAGCTAATGTAGCAAGGCGAATTATTGTCATTCCACGTTTCACGTCGTTCCACAACTGTGCACCAGCCGTCGGTGGACGGGCCAGCCTCGTCCGACCACATATGACTACAATCAATACGCTTTGGCTTCTCCTTCTGGGAAACAGATTCATACCAGCAGCATCGTAAACATCTGGATGTCACAGTCGTTATTGAACCAGACAATTTATTTTAAAAGAAGAAATAGTGCCATGAATTATTTTAAGATGTCTGCTACTAACCTTCTTGGAAAATACAGTTCATCTGGAAAACATCCATGTTTGTTCATTTTTTCAGCATTGTTTTGTGTTGCAGCCTATTTTATGCACACAAACACATACATACTTGTAAAAATGAATTTTTTACAAGTAAATGTTTCAAAAAGCGTGTCAAACAAAAGCCTAACAACGCGGCTGCTACAGGCTGTTAGCATTTGGACCAGCAGATTTTTAATGTGTAAATGAGCAAATCAAAGTCCTCTGTGTTCAGACACTTATTACTGAAATAAACATGAAGCCTGAAGACATAAAACTGCGTCAGTGTGGGAAATGTTTGTGTTTTTAGTGTTGAATCCTGATACACTAGTGGAGCTGTTGCCAGTCGGTTGTATACTGGAAGAGCAAAAAGATTATTCTCTTACTTTGCGTCTACAGCTGGTTTCTGTGTCGGCTATGCTACACGCCGGCTCCTTGCCATGGCCACCGACAACAAGAAGGCTTCACTGCCAGGTAAAAACATTTATTACATTAAACATTTCCCACGCAAAGAGCAGAACATCTGGCTTTCTGTTTTTAGGTTTGACGTTGAATTTGCGATTATTGATAAGTGGTTGCTGTGTGTTAGCTATGGCTGATTTACTGGCGATTTGTCAGAGCTGGTCGCCTTTTTGACCACTTCACGTCTACATAAGTCAAGTTAGCATGTCGGACTTACTTCCCTCTCCTGTGCTATTTTTGTTCATTGAAACTTCTTCCTGACCTTGTTATTTAGTTGTCGTTGTGTCGACAAAACGCTGCATCCGTTTTTCTTTTACACCAACATTTAATATTTAGCGCGTTATGTTGACAACTCGACAGCTAAAACCGATGCTAGTCGTTGTTAGCTAGCAGTTTTTGCCCTCCAACAGTGTGATGCATGAGTGACGTCACACTGCGACGGGTTTACAGCGAAGCCGACACCAAGAGCAACAAAAAAGAATATGATTGGTATTTATTCATTAGTTAGTATTGTTTCCACACTGTTGTGTTGGGGTTAAATTAAATTAATATGACCAACTTCTCCAGGTTTTATTCTTAACTTGTTTTTTTCTAGCTCAGCAGCGCGGCTAAAGATGGAACATAAAAATCGTCTTTATGTGTGAAATTCCAGATCTAAGCAACAACATGAAAATTATGTCTATTGCTTCTGCATTTTTTGATGAAATATTATATAGTTAAAAGAAGTTCTGAGGGGGTTTATGGTTGGCGATGTGATCAGCACGATTTTCCTCTGAATTACTCAAGTTGTCCGGATGATTTCATAGAGAACAACAACAGACTCTTTCCACTGTTTAATAAACCAGATGAAAGTGGGATGACGAAAACACAGCTATGATAGTTTAGGTTCACATAAGGTCAAAGTCGTCATATTAATACCTGTGGCTTTAGTTTGAGGTGTGACGCCGTGACTCACCCTCAGAAATCAGAGTCCAGGCTTAGCTGGGAGATGTGAGGAGGTTTGTGTGGAAAAGTAGGGGAGGAATAGCAGTATTCCCGGGATAACAGGCTCTGGCGAAGGAACTGAGAGGTGTTTTGGCTTGTGTTACATTTAGGGAGAGCGCAGCGTCTCCAAGAAGGAGGCTATAAAAAGACAAAAGAGGCAGGAGGCCATGTGGAGAGACTGTTTAAAGTGAGCAAACACCCACTCTGTAAACCGAACAATGCCACCATCACCACCACTGAGGAAGTGAAGGAAAAGCTCTGTGGGACTGAGATCACATAAACGCTACAATAAGCTGCTATCAAAACCAGATGCACACCTTCGCATTAATATGAGGACCAAATGGAAGGCCTGGTTCGCGCTACGCCGGACACAGTGACCCTTCGTTTTCTGACTGAAGTGAAAGGGAATGACAGATGTCATCACCAATGCAAACTCATTCTGAGTTAAATAAAAAGAGAAGCAGCATGAGATGAAATAGTTTCCATATGTTCAAAAAGACATTAGTACTTTATTTAAATGTGCACAACATAAAACACACCATCCATCCTGAGGTTGCAACTTTTATAGCTTTGCTTTCACTGATTGTGGGACTGAGTTTTCATTTTTTGGGAATTTACTGATTTATTTGGACTGTTTGATTATACAAAATAAAACTGGAATGAACATTAGGGTGCATTCACACTAGTCCTACTTAATCCGCTTTAATCCAACTCCGGTTCATTTGCCTAGAAAGTCCAGTTCTTTTGGGGAGAGGTGAACATGTAACTGGTCTGCCTACAAACTTTGGTTTGGTTGAAGTGAACTGTGGTTCATGTGAACGCCAAACGAACCAGGGACCGCTCCAAAAGCAGGAAACACAGGGCATTCTGGGTAAATACAACCAAAACAAACATGCTACCTTTTAGCTGGAGGGAGAAATGGGTTCTGCTTATCAACCACAAAAGAGAAATCCTACAACCGTTAAAATGTGGTGATGTTGTATTTTTGCTTGCGTTTTTGGAGGAAGTTGCCCTCGGTGTCTTCCTCTGAGATAGACAGATAGCATAGACAGATGGAGTCTGTGCTGCTTTACACCAACTGCTGGGATTTGTGTGATGCGGAAAAAAATGATTCCCATTGAATTTTTGTGAAACAAAACAAACTTGATGCAGCTGAAAAACTAATCCATCACAACAATTTAAGCAATTTTATGGTCTATGAAAATGCATCTGATCTTGCTGCTTGGTATGAATTTAACTTAAAACCATGTTGTTTCCATGTTTTGTAGTTATTTCAATTTTTTTTTGTCTTCCTTTGATTCAGTATTTCATTGGTCAGCTGCTTCAACCCCAGACATGTGAGTCATGAGATAAACCTCCGACCGTGTTCAAACTGCAGAAGCTGTTTGGCTGCGGAGAAACCTCTTCCAGAAAGAAGAGAAGTCCAGTTCCCTTTCACTAAACCACAAGCAGGAGCGCCTCGAGATTCTTTAAATTCTCCTCCAATCAACATCTAGATGGTTGAAACTATGACACAGTTGAGTTTTCCAACTGGACGATGATCCAAATCTGTTTTTTATGAAAAAAGAAGGATAACATTAAACTTCTGGGGCTTCCTTCCAATGTCCCAACCTCAACCCGACTGAAACTGACCCCACAAACATCTATGCAACGGATTTGTTAAATACTTATGATTTCAATCAAAAACAAAACGTATGATTTTACTCAGTGTTTTAATCTCCTTTCTGGACGTTCTGAGTTTGTGTGGTTAGCCAAATGGCCGCCATTAAAACGTTTCCCTTAGTCAATGAAACTTTTTTTAAGGTTATTAGTTGTAATTTAAATATACACTAACTGAGCCCACTAACTGTGATACCCACAATAAACAAACAAAACTACAGAAACAACCAATAAAATGAATTATAAAGTCTCTGTGAACATAATTGTCCTTCATAAAAAGGTTGAGACTGAAAACTTTTGGTAAAGAAAACAGAAAAACAATAAATTATACAAATGGAAATTATTCAGCTCTTTTTAATTTGCAATTAATTCATTTATTGTGAATTTACTGGGACAGGCCTGGGTGTATGAACATATCTGACCCTCAGTGTATAACCCAGACTGGTTATTATGCACCTAATTCTAATTATTAATTGGAGTTGCATGTGGTGTAACATGCGGCAGGAGAACCGCGGTAATTAACCCAGCATTGGAGGCCGTGATGACTGGATGTAAACTTCTCACCAGAACTGCAAACAAACATTAATAAACCAAATTAAACAGAACACATGATTGTTTCACAGAGGGGAGCCTTGAGCTGATTTACCCACAAATATCTGAGCCATGAGGTAAAGCTGGCTGCCCTCTCCGACCAGGAGGCATCAGAAATCTGCATCGCTGATGCAATACCAATCAAAATCCGACCACGCTTTGGTTTTTTTAGGGTTTCTTTCTCGGCCATCGTGGCCCAAACATGGGAGGCTGATTTGAGCAAAGGGGATGAGAACCAGAAAGGAGAAAAGAGGGCAAAGCAAGAAAGGAGGGGGAATGTGCCATATCCAATTCTCAATATTTACGTGTAAAATGTGTTCTGCTGTTCTTTCCCCCAGCAGGTCCACAGGAATGCGGTCCTCTGGCCGCTTGCCTGGCTAAATGTGTTCCCTATGTGTGGGCTTTCTAGCCTCATGTGTTGCCTTCACTAAGAGGCAAGGTGGAGGAGAAAGGTGCATTTGGTTAAAAAAGCCTTTCTGCACTGCAAAAACACAAAATCTGTTTTAACCACGTCGGTTCAGTTTCGTTTCTGCTGCAAATATCTTAGCACATTTGAATTAAGACAAAACTAGAATTACAAGCAAATTTACAGGGAGCTTGTTTTAAGTCAGTAATTCCCTAAAATTGGTTTTAAAACGTTGTAGCTCCACTGGCAGATTATTCCGTTTATGAAAAGGGTTTTTTTTGTTTGTTTTGTTTTAATCTACCAGGGGACATTTTAAATTAATATTAAGGACTTACGGACTTAAAACAAGCTCTTATGGCTTGCTGAAGATTTACTTGCAAGTTAGTTTATTCCTGAAAAATCAAAGCTGATTTCAAATTCAAACGTTACCTCTAGTGGGACCAAAGCTTTCAATCACATTACAGCAAAAAAACATTACATTTTACCAAACTGTATTTTTAGCGTTAGTTGATGCCACCAACCTGGTTGAGCGGCTCCTCGGCCTACATCTCCCAGAATCCTGTGCGGTTCTGGATCACAGTTCAGTTAAATTATTGAACATTCTGTCAGACGTATCATCTATCGATATTGATCACATATTTATGGCGACATCATTGATTTATTCTCCAGTTCTAAGTGGAACTAGAAATTTTTTTTTCCTGTATTACAAAAATATGTACTGAAAATAATCTCCCATTTCTTGCTGGAAAGTTGCCTGTGAGTTAGCTTTACCTGACCCCAGGTGTATTTGTAGTACAATCTAAACAAGGTGGAACGGTTCTGTGTTTTTGCAGTGCGACACATGGAAGCAGGAAAAAGTAAGGCAGAGATCAGGTGAGGCGAAAGAGAAAAGCTGTAGCTCCGTGGTTGAACCCGAGTGTGGGAGGTCTAGAAACCCCCACCTCCATTACAATTAAACCCCTTCCGAACATCCCGGCCGGCTCTTAAACAGAGCTGCAGAGAGGAACCTGTAGCTGCGGAGGAAACCAGGCATGCCCAGAAGGGGGGGATGTTGTGAATCGCTGGGCGACCTGGCACCGCTCTGCCCCTCCAGCTCATTGTTCTGGCTCCAACAATGCTTTATAAGCCAATTACAGTGTGAATTTTACCAATCAAATTGGAACGTCTGATGCTAACAAATAGCTTGCGCTGGATTTTATGGCTGCTTCATCCCACATGGTGCAAGCCTCATGTTCCAATGCGGTCAAGGTGTTAGCCATTACGTTGACAGACGTGCACACGTTTCTACATCTGGCACTCGTCAGCACTAACACGCCAAGCCAATTACACGATGTTGTTCTTTTTGCCATATAATGCTTTTCATAATCATATAATTGCTCAACCTCTAAAATCCCCCTGAAGTTTTTCTTCCTTCTTTCTTCCCCCTGCGCTGTGTGAGACTGCCAAACCGTTTCATCAAAAGCAAGAGGACTCTCTCCAAGCACCAAGAATCAATACTCAAGAGACGGAACAAAATTACGTGAAAACCAGAGATCAAAAAAGTTTTTATTTCACCTTAAATAGCGTGCACATGTGTGGAGGAGACTTCCTGACACACATTCCCCTCGACAAGAACCTGTCAGCTAACATGAGAAAACAACCATGATGTCTGCCGAATGTGTCAAAGCCTTGACGAAGGGTGGAGATCTCATGATTGAGACATGCGGCTGCATATTATTCCTCGAATCAAGCCGCGCATGCCGAGCCTTCGTATCTGGCCAGAACCGTCGAATCTGCACCACATCACATCCGCAAAATTTTATCCCAAAATACTTCACACCCTCTTAAGTGCATAAACGTTATTGTTGGAGGAGGATGCATTAAAAGTAATGTACTGGTTAGGGTGAAACCAGGATCTGGGCTTAACAGCACACTGATATTTTGACTGCATGAAATATTAATGGTTGATTTTGAATAAAAAACCGCAGGAATCCGGTCTGCAGAGATTGAACATTTCCCCAAACCTCCGTAAAGTCAGGGTCGGAGTTTTGTGAGATTTTTGCTGCAGCAACAGGAATATTTGCTATTTTTCTGTTCTGCTTTTACAAAATCTGCCGTCCTGTTAGAATCTCTCTGATTGTTCTCAGATAATTACATCTTGGTCTGCAGTTGCCACTAAATTCACCTTGTTTTTAAATTATTTATTTATTTCTGTAACCTTTTCAGCATTTTACCTAAGTCAAGAAAATAACAAGAAAAAAACCAACAGAAGGTAAAAGGCCTGTCACAATAAATTTAGCTGGATGATAAATTCTCCCAGAAATTATTGCAGTAAATGACAATTTCACTGTTTTGACAGCATTTTTAACTAATGTATAAATGCCATAATAATGCGTTCGCCCTCTGAAAGAGTAATAACTACCTGTTACCTAGCAACACAAGCTGAGCTCCACCCGTTACCTAGCAACCCCAGCAGAGTTCCACCCGTTACCTAGCAACACAAGCTGAGCTCCACCCGTTACCTAGCAACCCCAGCAGAGTTCCACCCGTTACCTGGCAACACAAGCTGAGCTCCAGTACATTTGGTAAGCTGGTTTTCCCGCTGTCTGCACTGTACAATGGCTGCTGGAAAAGACAAGTGTTTTGTTGTTGATTTACCATCCAGAAACCACTTGCTGCATTCTTGTTGGTTGTGCAGGAGGCTCTATGTCTGCTTTTCAAAGATGTACTGTGGTAAAATCACACATCTGTTTGAATCCATTTTCACATGTAAGTGTAAACATGGAGTTGTGGGTGAGAGGGAGGAGGGGGGAGGGGGTGTTGGCTGGCAGCGTCTCATTTGGGTTTAATGTGTGGGGCTTCAGCGTGAGCCTCAAACAGCTCACTCTGAGCAAACTAAAGTCTCATTATCTAAGAATAATTTTGTGCTAAAAAATGCACTGAACATGTTTTGTTTAGCCCACAGACCTTTCCTAACCTGTTCAAGGAAGCAGAATAAGTCACCTTTAAACCCCACCGTACTCCTTTCTTTGTGTCTTTGTGTCCATTAAATTTGAAATAAGCCCAAGTGGAGCATCTTAGTGAAAGCTGTAACTCTCCACTTGTGAAAGTTAATCAGTTTTGTTTCACATTAACACTCAGTGCCACAATGCCAGGCAGGACATGTTGAAAAAGAGAGAATCTCCTACCCGTATTGAACATATCAAATGAAAATAGACATGAAATGTCGTGTAGAGCAAATGATTCTCAGACGGTTTTGTCAGTTCTGGATTTGAAATAAACTCTTATTTCTTGGGACAAGTTCAAATGGGATTAAACTGTGACGCCAGGCTACACAGTCGACTTAAAACTACTGTCACCGTGTTTTGTTTTTCTTTTTAACAAGACCATGCAAGCATCTCGGTAGTGACTGATTTCAAAACGTAATGCAGAAATAAAGACAAAACTTGTCTTTCACAAGAAAAACTGCAAACAAACCAACAGATCTCTAACAATCCTCTCACTAGGAGCATTCGCCGAGTGGCTGGTTGTCATGCAGTGTCTGCCCGTTGACAACGTTCGCTGCTGTTTTGGGTTTTCTGGCCTCAAGACTCTGGCAGAAAATGAAGAGCGAGGATCAGAGTCCTACAGTCCAATTACACAGCAAAACTGTTTGGGTTTTTGTCGCAATTTCCAGTTTGCTCGGCGTCCCACGAGGGGTTAATCTCTGCAACGCACAGCCAGAGTCTCACTACATCACAGGAAAAGAGACGGTGTCTGTTTTATGCTCCACAGATGAAACGCATTAGCGAATGCACAGCGAGGGACAGCAGAGGCGGTGGAGGCGAGGCGGTGGGGATGTAAAAAAGCTCTGCTCTGTTCCAGCGACATCAGCATTTTTCCCGCAAATTTGCAATTAGTCTTAAGGGCCAGCGTAAATTAGGTCTCCTGACAAACGAGCTATTGGGACAGGACATGAAGTTTCAATAAATCTGTGGAGCAGCTCAGGGCCTCGGTGTCCTCTTCCTTGCGGAGGAGGATTAGGGCCGATGAAAAAATGAAAATAATCCCAACTTTAATCTCAGAATTGACTTTAAAGCAGATGGGAGGAATCGGCTTCAGTGGCCAAAGATGGAGGAGAACGGCAAACTTTCTGGAGGAACATGTTGGATTTAGGCCAGTTTTTCTGTTTCTGAGGGTCCCTGAAGATGATTTTCACTAATAGAAGAGCAAAACGATTCCACCCAGATGTCCATCCGTTCTGAGTAAAAAGTCAGAATCATAAGGAAAAAATCTGAATTCTGAGATTAAAGTCAGACATTTGCAAAAGAAGACCGAAGATTAATTCTCACAAAAAAGTATCTGTGAAAAAAGTCAAATTTATGAGAAAAAAAACAGAATTCCTACAAAAATCTAAGAAATCCAAATTTAATACCAGAATTTTGAGATTAATCTCAAAGTCCCATCTCTGAGATTATTCTCCCCCAAAAAATCTGAAATCAGAAACAAAAGCCACAAATCTGAAATTTAAGTCAGAAAGCTGAAAAAAACTGTATTCTCACAAAAATTCTCTCAATTCTTAGAAAAAATGTCAAAATTCTGAGATTAAAATGAGAAATTTGAGAAAAAATCCAAAATATGTTTTCAATTTTCACAAAAAGTGAGAAATCTGAAGAAAAATTCAGAATTCTGAAAAAAACACCAAAATTTTGAGATTAAAGTCAGATTTCAGAGATGTTAAAATTTATTTTTCAATTCAGTGTCGCTGATCCTCTTGTGCATCTTTCTCCTCCGGACCAATAGAGAAACTCCCCCTTCTCGCCTGTGAAAGCTCGGCTCAGCTGAGAGGAGTTCAGAGACGGAGATCTGAGAAGGGAGGGCGGCCGGGTCCAAAAGCTCCAATAAAAAGTCGTTAATGTGCGAATAATCCAGCACCGGCGTCTGCGTCTCCACGCCTAACTTCGTAGATGAGACCACTTTGAAAGCGCCGTGGTCCCATTCTGGGGAGTCTGGTTGCGTCTCATCAGTTTAAACCTGTTAGCGCTGTAGCTGATTTGATCTGTTGCCTCGGCGGGAAGACATAAAATATAAGGTTTTACTTTTTAAAGACTTTGCAGTTCTCTCTGTAAGGTTATTGACGGTGCATCAACCATCGCGCCGGACGATTCTGGACAAGGATGACAGTTAATGGAGTCGGCTGAGCAAGGATCAGGTTCAAATGGATTCCCAGTTACTGTTCGTTTAATCCAATTCGACAAAATAACACACCACAATAAAGTGCTGCTTAAAGTCAAGAAATGTGTTTAAGGCAGAGGGAAAGTGATGACAAAGTGAGGGAATGTAGGATGGCACCGCCAATAGCATTAAAGCCCCATTTGTGAGGATTACCTGTGCGGAGGGGATGTGAAGGTTTCACCAAGAGGAACTGTGAATAATGTGGCGACAGTAGGGACCGCTTACTGGGTTACACACAGATTCAACCCAAGATTGAATTGCCGGCAATTGGGAAGCTTGGAAAGTACAGATTGAGACATCTGCCTCATGTTACAGCGTGATGCAAGCAGTATCACGTTATATGGCCGGGTTCTGGCTATTCGATCAGTTTCATGGTGCCGCAAACGGTGCTGCAGCTGTGCCTCCGCTGCGGACACCAACAAGCAAAAAATAACAAACACTTTACACCGAGGACGTTAAATCATCAACAAGAGAGTAAAATTAGGCTCTGGATCTGTTTGTTTCCTCGTTTTGCACCAAAACAAATAAATTCACATCATGCAAAACCATCCAGTCACTTGTATTGATAATCTGTCTTTATAGGTTATATCGAGACCGTTTATCTTTCTGGGCAAGTTTTTTGTTGCATTTGTTTAGTTTTCAATATTTTGCCTAATATCAGTTCAATCCCAACACTCATAATTCTAACAATAAAGTTTTGAGAAATTTGACCAAAACTCAGATTTCTGACAGAAAAACTGGAATTCCCAAAACAAAGTAAGAAATCCCTGAAAAGCAGAAACTCTAGGATTAAACACATTCTGAAATTAAAATCCAACTTCTTATAAAAACAACAAAATACTGAGAAAAAAGTCAGAATTCTAATGAAAAATAAAAATTCCAGAAAGGATAAAAAACACAAGGATTCCAATTAACATCAGAATTCACAGATTATTGTCAGAATTTCTAGAAAATAGAAATTGTTAAAATAGAAATTTTGTGTAATAATTTAACAAATTTGAGAGAGAAGCTAAAATTATGAGAAACAAGAGCAAACTTTTCTGATTAAAGACATTCTGAGATTAAAATCCAAATCCTTATAGAAAAAAAAAAACATAATTCTGAGACGAGTAAAAATGCAAATTGTTAGAAACTAAGCAAGAAATCAGAGATTAACCTCAGAGTTTTGAGATTGAAAAAAGAATTATGAGAAAAACTGAATTCTTAGAACATCAAAATACTAGAGCAAGTCAGAATTGTGTCTTTTTGGAGATCCTCAGGCCCCGTCTGTGTATCTGTGTAGCAGCATAATTACAGAGTGAGAATGTGGAGCTGCAGGTAATCAAAGTAAACACAGGGACAACATGTCGTATCAAAGATAATTTTTCCTCTCAGGAGAAAACTGTGTGCAGCCGCAGCTTCTCTGCTGCTGCTCAGCCGTCGCGTTTCCGCTGCCAATATTGACACAAAGTAAAGCTGATAATTAAATCACATGTGCTGCGTCAGTCATGAATTATTAGCACATGCTGAACAGGGGAGAAACTAAACTCTCACATCAGATCCAAGCGCTGCCCCCGTCTTTTAATAAGTGATAAACAGTAGAAACTGCTGCAGCCGGGACCGCTCTGCTGTTTCATCAGGGAGGAATAACAGAGAGAAGCAAAGGCAGCAACAGCGTTCCAGTTTGGCATTTAGGTCCCCATTATAACCATGAAGGGCTGCACTGGGTCCCTCAGATGAGCGTCAGTGGTCCAAGCTGCAGGGGTCACATCAACACACTGCCACTGTAGCTGATCAAAGCTACGGCTGGAAATATGTTCAGATAATAAATGTCTCCACTGGACTTGTGTGATGTCATGTTCCCTTGGCGTACGGAAGACAAATAAGTGCAACAAATGCAGCATTTCTGCAGCTTGTTAATCTGCACTTTGGGAATAAACTCTAAACTCATTCTGAAAAAAAGTCTAAAATTATGAGAAAAAAATATCAGAAATGTAATTTTCCCCAGAATTCTAAAAAAAAAAAAAAAAAGGGTGGTTGGGTTAAGAATTCTCACAAAAACGTCAGAATTCTGCAAAAATAAAGAATTCTCAGATCGAAGTCTGAATAGAAAAGTCAAAATTCTGAAGAAAAAGTCTGAAATATGAGATTACAAACATCACAATTAGAATTTGAAAAGTCAGAAATCTGAGATTACTCAAAATCCTTAAAATAAATAAAAAATCCAAAATCAGAGACTGATTCTCAGAAAAAAGTCAAAGATTTAAGGAAAAAAAGGACAAATTCTGAAGAGATTGCTCAAGTTCTTCAGAATTTAAATCTACAAAAATTAACCCAGAATTCTCACAAAAAAGACAATATTGTAAAGAAAGTCATATTTCTGAGGAAGAAAAGACAATTCAGAGATTAAAGCCCAAATTAAAATCTGAATTCAGAATTATGGCTAAAATCTGAAATCTGACAAGAAATTTCAAAATATTAGCTTAATTCTAACAAAGACGTCTAAAATCTGAAAAATCATGGCCAAATGTGGATAAAAAAAAGTCGGATTTCTAAAAAACCCACCCAGATTTCTCATGAATTATGAGAAAAATGTGAAGAGAACCGTGATGAGCTCATAAACGTCTCCAGTGGATCTGTAACCGGAACACACAGAAGACGATAAATAACGGAGCATTTCTGCAGCTTGTTAAGCTGCACTTTCGGGATGAAATCTCCGTCAGCCTCATAGTTTGACTCCGGGTTCACCCGTCCAGTCCCCGTCCTAATCGAGTCAGCGCGCCTCTGCTGCCCGGACCTTATCGCATCACGCGTCTTAATTGACCTGCACTGCTTTATAACACAGCGCACCAGGAGCTTGACAAAAGTTAATAATTTTCACTTTGTCCAAGGCTCTGTCCCAATTAGGTCCCCTGGCTGGGGCCGACAGGGCAGCTAACGCGATTATAGGACAAGCTTATTAGTCTGAGGAGCAGCAAAATTAGAAACATTACTACAAGTCAGCTGCACACAGGGAATACTCATTTTTCATCTCATACAAATGCAAAAAAAATCACCATATTAGATTATGTTTTCGTCCTCTGAGCGGCGGCGGTTTTGGATCCTACTTTCTTTGCCGTTTGTATGGCGGCGGTGGCACCGACTCTGAAGCACTGAGGCGGCTCCCTGCAAGTCTGACGGTTGGTCAAGAAGAAACCAGGCGAACAAAAAGTGCTTAGTGCGAGTTCACCAGACGCCAGGAGCAATGGCATCACTCTGATCCCGACTTCCAGCCAAGTCACCCTCAACTGAGGAGCAAAAGGGAGCCAGTCAGACCCAATTAGGTGTAATTGCCCCAAGTCCATCACACTTTGCTGTGAAGCCTCTACTTTTGTTTTCTGCTGCCTGTTTGCTGACTGGGCTGCAGCGTGGCGATGCTGTCGAAACGCCATCAGCAACTGGGCAAACTGCTCCTCACATCCATGTCAGCCTGGTCCCCGTGTGCAACACAGTCATCAGGACTTTCCTGTTTATTTCAGTAACTCCATCACTACGTGACGCGCATTGTATTGGTTAATTATAGACACGTTGCATGTTGTCTCATCCATTTTGCTTTAGAGGGCAAAAAATTTATTCTTTTACTTGCAATCTTTAGCTGCCGCAGTAGAACAACTAAATGAAACCTGAAGGTATTATTAGTTTAGTGCACAGAGAAGGGAAAAACTGCAGAAAACAGTTGAATAATAACTTAAAACTGCTCTTTGACTGATAACAGCCCCACTAGCGTACCAGGACTCAACACCAACAAAACCCGCACTCAAACATTTCCCACACAGAAAGCAGAACATTCGGTCCATTAGTTTTTTGTTTTGATGCTTGATTTTTATTTTGTGATTATTAATAAATTATCGTATGAAGTCATTAGTGGAAGTCACTCACTAAATGAAGCACCTGCTCTCCTGATGATCAGTCAGTCGGTGTCTGGGTCGACTTCAGTTTTTTGTTGTTTTCAACTGAACCGAAATTCTGCAGCCCATCTAGATGTTAAGATTGTCAAAGTCAAGCTAGCACAACTGACTTACTTCCCTGTCCCTCTGTATATTTTTTTAGTTAAAACTTTTTCCTGACCTTGTTATGTAGTAGTCGTAGTGTTGACAATTGGTGGCAAAGCGCTCCGTACATTTTTCTTTCATATGCCAATATTTAGCTTGATGACTAAAACCAATGGTAGTTATTGTCAGCTAGCAGGGAACTTGCAGATGAGATTGTGGTGTGTGGCAATACGTTGCAACGTGTTTATCCAGTGTTTTTACAACACTATTTCTGTTAATTATTATGAAAATATGACATTTAGAATATTACATCAGATCAAAAAACACATTTGTAATTCAGAAATGTTGAAAACTATGTTGTTGTTGTTATTTCGAGAATCTACATCAAGGCCTTGTGCACATGTTGTTTGGTCTTTATAAAAATGTATATCTTTTTAAAGTATATTATGTCCACAAAATTGGCTTCAGAAAGTTTTTTCTACAGTATTTTTACTGTATTGTTTTTACATTTTTCTCAAACTAAGTATGTTCTTATAACCAATTATATTACAGCTGCAATTTGTAACTTTTATAAGAATTTGTTTTTTTAATATTTGTTTAAAATGAGACCGTCTGTGAAAACATTGAGCTCCTCCATCTTTTCCTTGTGCTACTATTAGCTTCTGAAGAAATGCACCAAAAACAACCAATCAGAGTGAGGAGGCGGGTCTTAGCGTGGTCAATCAAGCTTGTGAATGCACTGCTAATTTACAGTTACTTACAGTTACAACTTACTGTTACAGGAAAACTGTTTATCCCCATTCATCTGTGTCTATGCTAACCAGTTTAGCATTCGAGGAGCGGGATGATTGAAGACCAGGATCCTGGCTCTGATTGGTTGTTTCCAGTTAGCACTGGGAGAAGGCAGAAAGAGGAGCATGATTTTTTTTTCACAGATTGTCTCACACCAAACTGTCACAACATAGTGACAGTTTCAACAAATATTTAAAAACAAAATTTTTTAAGGTGTATTTTTTTGATTAGGGATTTCAGCGAAAGTTGAGTTTTTCAAACTTCCTGAAAAGTAGCTGCTGGTACTTCCTCAGAAAGCCGAAGCAGCATGTATTCTCAAGCTTCTTTTAAGTTTAGTTACAGTGCTGTCATGTTCGATCAAACGCTGGTACAGAGATTAAGACAGGAGAGCACCGAAGCCAGCCGGTGGAAAAAAAGAGAAAGAAAAAAAAGCAGCAGCGATTCTCTACAGACGGTGACTTCAATAGCCTCAAGTGCAAAATTACTCCCATGGCCGTGGGGGCTGTTTTAATGACAGCTCACAAAGATTGGCTTCACACCCCACGATTAAGGTTCCCCCTCATGATCAGAGGCAGAGCAATACTAACAGTTAGTCGTGAAAAACAAGAGAGCAGCTAAGCACAAAGACACCTGCTCACTCAGCAACTGCTGCGGTTTCAGCCATGGGGCCTCGCCTGTAGCTTCCTGGCTAACAAGTCCACGGCTCTCCAGATGATGAGAGCGTGACAGCGGCCTGGCAAGCTGCCGCTCTGTGATTAATATTTCATCCAGGAACTTTAGCCCTAAGACGCATCTATACTCGTCTTAGACTGAGACTAAAACCACTTTGTGCTGAGACTACAAAAACAGGGACTTCCTACCATCTGAACTCTTGTTTTCCCCCAGTTCTGAGAAAGTTTTCTTGAACAAACCAGCTGCGTCGGTTGTTTGTGACGAATAAAGTTAAAATAAAAGACACAATACAAAAGAGAAGCAATATTTCACCTGGGATCTGAGTTTATTTATTTTGTGAGAAGAAAATCCCATGTCAATAAATACAAAACTTATTGATTATTGTTTCTATGCTGCGAAACACAAAATCTTACCAAGATTTATTGATCTCCTTACTGTATGTAGTGAGTATCTTAGTACAGTGAAAAAAGACCAAAGGAGGATACTCACTTGCGTTAGCTTTGAATAGGCTAATAACAAGCATGCCAAACCCATTCAAGCACTGGATTGGTTGGCTAGCAATAGCATGGAGAGGCTAACGTTAGCATTGGATATCCTGGCGCTAGTCATGTAGAGGCTAACAACTAGCATGCCTTGGCTGGTGACTCACTGACCTGCCTGCAAAATGTTTTCATGTTCTGCTAATGTTGAAGAAACACAAAAGCAATTGCTGTGTTTCAATTAATTAAGAAATTTAGTCAATTGTGAAAAGTTTGTTCATGTGATAAGTGAAAACAACAGCATCCTCCTGCCACTTCCTGTCGTCTTTTCCGCCAATATAAACATCGGGTTATTGGTCATGTGACATGAAAAAATTGCTGTTCTGCCAAATACATAAATCTTGATAGGCCAAAAACCCCAACATGCTCCTGCAAAACCTTTGATCGAAAACCTTTGTTTTTCCATTATATACATTTATTTTCGCAATTCCAATTTGCGCAACAGCGACTCTCAGAGAAACCAAATTAGAAATGTTTATAAATGCAATAAAAAATTTTGGTTTTAGACGTTCTTCTGTATGTTTTTATACAACACTTGCATATAATATCCAAAACAGAAAGGCACCAATGGTTCATGTTTTTTAAAGGGGCTTATTATGTGTTTTCCAGGCACAGATGCCATTTTATAGCACAATAAAGTCACAAAGTTACTTTCTGTCCTTATCAAAATGCTAAATATGTCAAATATGAATTGAAAAAAATTTACTTCCTGATTCAACACCTTGAAATTGGGCTGCTGTCTCTTTAAGAACTCCTGCTCTTTCTGAAACTCCGCCTCCTGGAAGCCAAAACAACATGGCTCCTCTGTTGAGCCTTTAAATCATTTACCGGCTTATAATGAGGCATTTGCTAATTGCTGCTGTTTAGTCTGAAGGAGCTGAGTGGGGGAGGAGCTATGCCTCAAAGGCGGGGCGAGGTCCAAATCCTTTATTCAAGGATTTATCAAAGATGCTTGACTCCAGATAGATTTTTGATTATAAAATGATCTGAAGCTCAAAATAAGTTGATTTTATGTCGTAATGTTTTTTACATTCAATCTAAGTTTCATCTTTGAAACAGTTAAATGATTTTCTTTGTTTTTACAAAAAAATAAATTTTACTTTAATTTTACTAAGCAGTCAAAATAAAACATTTTAATCGGTACATTTGTTTAAAATCTAGCTTCAGTTCCAGTTTTATTCATTTTCAGCTGAGGCTGAAGGGGCCCTTAGAACCGAAAAGGTCGCTGACCTCTGACCCAGACAGACTGAGCAAAGGCGATTGGTCAGAGATCGCTCTGTCTGGGCGTGCCAACCTTCCGAAATGTTCAAGAAAAAGCTAAATACGAACCAAATTAAAGAATAAAATGTGTTTCACAAATCCTGACCAGTGCAGAGGTCACTGGTTTCTTCTCAACGCAGCAAAACTGACTGGAAATTTGTAGAGAATAAAAAAAGATCCTCGCTCCCATACAGTAATATCTGTCAAATTAGACATTTTTATTACGCAGTTTGGGTTTGGCAGAACTCCGCTTTTCCTACGCAAGAGTCTGGCACAAAGAGCAAAGATTAGACTAGGGAGGTCCAACATGCGGCTCGTGGGCCATTTGTGGCCCTTGGGCTGATTGTTTTATGGCCCCCAACTGCAAATTAAGAATGATACAGGTGGTTGATGCAGATGGAGACTTTTTATGTTTAATTTTGTGAAATTATTACCGGCATAATTACAGTGGAACATTTTAAGTACAACAAGATATTCATTCTTCTATAATCAAGCTTTCTTACTTAAAATAAGCTTTTATTGAATTTATTAAAGCGTTTTAAAATATTATATTCTGACTGAGGAAACATTTGTTCAATTGAGCTCTAAACAATTTAAAAACCAATCGTTTTTCTATTAATGCAGAAAAATCTTTTGAATAAAATCACTTTCTGACAAAAAAAATGTCAAATTACCTTACTTCATTTGCTTGATTTAAGTTTAATTTTCATTTTCTTGACAAAACGTTCGGACACAGTTAGATTGCAACATGGTGAAATATAATCAGACAAAACGCACAAACCCACCTGAGGGCTTCTGCTTTACAGATCAACAGTGAAATAAGAGCTCAAAAAATCACTGACACACTTTTCATCTGATTCTGCATCATTATATTATGAGATAAAGAGAATATCTCTGCCCAAACGCTTGATTAAAAATATTTACCCACACTGTTCTGTCACTTGCAGAAAAGAAGGAGGCGAACAATCAATGCGCAGCAAAGGCTAAGTCCAATTATGTAAAAGTGTAAATTATAGATTTGGTCTGATGCCAAGGACACTTTGTTGCATGCACTCTTTGTTTCTGCCTCGCTTTCTCATGCAGACAAATACGCGCACAAAAAGAGAAGAAAATATGAAATTCAAATGTTTTGAGCCACAAGCTATTTCAAGTGCACTGTGACTGCGGTGCACGCATGAGACCGTATTTAAATTTCAGGCTCTTTAGCATCAGGGAGCACATTTTTCACTGAAGGTTTATGAAAAATGCATCCATTAGTTCATTATTTCGATTGAACCTGGATTATAAAAACCACACAAAAAGAGAGACCGAAACACAACAGTGATTCTGTCTGCCTGGAGTTTCTATTTCCATAATTTAATTGAGGTCACAAAAGCAGCTTTGAAGGAAGTCAGCAGTTGCTTCACCATATGTTTGCGTTGACCTTTAATTTTACGAGATGTGCGTTACACAATCCGTAGCTTCCATGGGTCAACCTCAGCGATTATTCACAGCAAAAAAAGAGAGAGAAACTAGCAGCTGTTGACTCTGACAGCCCCATTCCTCTCCAGCCTCCCCGCGTTTCAATTTGTCTTACAGCGAAAAGCCGTTCCTTTTTTAAATAAATTTCCCACTCAGGTCCCACTGAGGTGAACAATCCCACTCCTGCCACCACAACCGCAGATACGCCGAGGTCTTCGGAGAGGTTAAAGCATTCTGCCGATGTTGGAGGAGGAGGAGAGACGAAGGCAGCGGAGAGGGAGGGAGGGAGCGTCAGGAAACCGTCCCTCACAGCGTTCGCCCTTCCTCTGCTGCAGAAACGGCAGATCCCAGCAGCCGGCCGCCACAGGACGCGTTCACGGGGCAACGCGCAACGAAAAGCCAAAGATTATCGCCCTGCAGCCGCCGCAGGGCCGATCGGAGACACGGCGGACGGCCCAGGGGACGGGCTTCCCCACAGCCGGCGGAGAGGTGCCGGTCCGATCCTGGGAGGGAAGGAGCGGATCAGAGTGATGCTTCACCTCGCTACAGGCGGCCGTCCCAGAGGGGCGGCGAGCCGAGGCCTGAAGGCCACACACATCTCAAAACACACCGATCCTTCCTCCAGATCCTCCTCAGCATTCTTCCCCGCCGTGGGACTCGCAGTCCCAGCAAGATAAGGGTTAATATCAAACAGGAGCGCTGCTGCTGTAACCCTGCGTAGCTGAACGGTTGAGTCTGGGAGACCGTGGGTGTGTGATCCTTTCTGAGGTGATGCAAATCAACAAAACAAAGGAGAGTAAAACCAGAAACTACTGTCATTCAGGAGCTCATGGAAACGGCCACATGGGAGACGCCCGAACGCATCAAGATGGAGGCTGGAGGCCAACACATTCAGAAGCATACAGTAAAAACGCTGCATGTGTCAGGAGTCAAACTGCTTTACAGTCTGAATCCTCAACAAGATGCAGAAACTACGTCTGAGCTTCATTAAAGGCAGAACAGAAAGAGGAGCCTGTTCCCATAAAAAACTCTGATTTTTTTATTATTGTCACTCACTTTCTAGACAAAAATTCATTTCCAAAAAATTTCCAAAGGTTAAATATTTTTGACTTTTGAAATCCACAAAATTTACAAAACACAGAAATTTGTGAAATAAAACTCCAAAACTTTGAGATTAACAGAAATTTTCTAGGAAAAAAATCAGAAATGTCGCAGGTCAAAAGTCAAAAATTTATAAATGATTTCAGAAATTTTCTAGAAAAAACAGAAAATAATTTTTTTGACTTTGTAAATCAGAGAATTTAGAAATTGAAAATTTCCACAAAAATTCTCAAATCTTTAGATTAATCCCAGAAATTTTCTTGAAAAAATTGGTAATTTCCAAGTCAAACTTCAAAAACAACCTCGAATTCTGAAATCATTCTCAGAAAGTTTCTAGAAAAAGTCTATAAATTTCTAAAACTAAAAAAATACTGACTTTTGAACCTCACGGAAAATTGACGAGAAGAAAACTCTCAGAAAGGTTCAAAAGTAGCGAGTAAAAGACAACATTCATACAATTTCAAAGCAAATTTACACTTTCCCGTGATTGACGTACAAAAGCTAGCAAGCTAATAATGCTATATTAGCAGCTTTTAGCGGTAGCTTCAGTCACATAACTGAATGAAAATGTCTGAATGCAACACTAACATTTCCCCGACAGAAAACTAGGAAATGGTTTTGTTTCCTGTTTCCTGCAGTTTGCTTCCTGTTTGTGAAGTGACGCGCTTAGCATTCGCACCAGAACTACACCAGAGTTCACTTCAGCCAATCAGAGACTGAGGTTTTCAGGCGGACCGCTGTTGTTTGGTCGATTGTGCATTCAGTCAAACTCTGAAAATCAAAGTCTTTTTCTAAATACTGGCAAACTTTTACATCTTGACAAAACAGTAAATCAGCTGTAAAAATAGCTGTAATTTGTGAGAATGGCATACGAGTAAACTTTATTGATTTTCCTTTAATAATTTTAATAAACATGCCGAAAGGATCAATGAAATAACAAATATAAGTGTCAACTCAAACTGAAAGTAAAAATTTACTCCAGATTATTTTGTCATTTGTTTTTTTTTTTAAGTGTAAGTAGATTAATTGTGACACATTCATTATTTTCTTTTTACTTTGAAGAACAAAAAGTGGTGACAACACGATATTCTCTTATTTTTTTCTTGTCCTTCAGCAGGAAACCCAGTGAAAGTCATGCCTGCAGGTCATGAATCAATAGCTTGAGATTTTCGTGCCTGTGTTCACGTTTTGCTGTCAGACAGGATTGTAATTACATACGTCCAACAGTACGGAGAGTCGAGATTTTCAGGGTGTTGCTAGAAAATTAGACTCGGTGGTTCGGTTATTTGTCTTCAAGGTGAATTTTGAAAATGGAAATCAATTGGCACATTTTAGTTTTGAAAACCATCTAATAATTTCTGAACTGATGGCTTATTTTCAAGGTGTAATTTGAATTTTTTTTCATATTTGAAGTTTGCAAATCAACCATCACTGAACTTTTAAAGTGGATCTATAAATGAGATAAAATGTCAGCTGCCAGGTCGCATAAAGTAAAAAAACAGGTTGTCTCAAACTGCCTATCGGTAAATAGTCACTTTGTTCGCTGACGATGACTACCATTGGTTTTAACTGTCAACTTGGCAAAATACTCAATCTTAAATTATATCTTAAATTATATATTAAAGGAGAAGAGACATAGTGTTTTGGTACTAACTCTCAACTCAACAATAACTAGATAACAAGGCCAGGAAAAAGTTTTAATTAAAAAAGAATAGCGAGGAAATAGAGCTTTGGAACCAACGTCACTGCATGTGACGCTTTCGTCGCTCGGCGCCATCTTTAAAGGCCACAGACCCAAACAAACTTCATTCCGACGTTTTCATTGTGTTGCCGGCTGCAGTGACGTTGTTTTCAAGTTGGATATTGGATATCCGCGCTCCGCGGAGTAAGGGGCGTTTAGCTCAAGGTTGATCCGATTTATAAACGCTAATTCCGGCCAGCGGTTCTCCACCGTTCCCTCCAGCACTCGGATCGCCCATTTCCGAACCAAACACTCCTGCAAATAAACGCCTTGTGGCCAATTGGTACAAAAGCGGTAATTCATGCTGTTACGCGAGGCAAACTGTCCTCTATTAAACATTTAAGTCATATTCAATATTTGAAATTATTTTAATATTAAATGTTTTCTTCGATAGCTTCCAGGTTTTTGCCCCATTAACTCAAAATCTGTGTGAAATTTTTCTACTAGACTGTATAGATGAAGCACACTCATCTTTATAACATTTTGAACCCTTTTTTAATTCTGTAACTAATTTTATATTTTATAAATATTTAATAGCAATATATCTGTGAGACAGTCATTTCTGTATTTATGGCCCCTGAAGATGGCGCTCATATCCCTACGCCCAGAGCAGTGACGTCACGTTCAGTTTTTGGTGTTGAATCACGAAACGCTAGTGGAGTCATTGTCAGTCAGTGGCTGTGACAACGGCTTTGTTCCAACGCAGAAAGTGAGAAAAAAAGAAAAGAAAAGAGTGCTTTTTGCTCTTTTATGTTTCTTTTGTTATTTTTCACCTTGCTGTGGAGCCCTGCACTAACTGAATAATACCTAAACTCCAGGTTTTAATGAATGAAACTGTTGCACCGCGGCAGCGAAGCTTTGGATGTAAAAAAAAAATTCTTTTTTCTTTCAGTGTTTTGCGCATGTGGAAGTTTTCAGGTATAAGCAATAAAATGCAACGTGTCTTTTGGCAATATTTGCCCGGTATTGACTTCAAAATATGCAATGTCACAAACCTCTACAGTCCAATCACATTGCAGAGCTTTACCTAAACTGTAAAGCTGTGTTGTAACGTTAAAACAAAGAAAGGATTTAAACGGCTAATGGATCGATAAAAACCAACACTAAACCCAAACAAGCTGACCTTTTAATAAAAAGCGCTTGTATTTTGCATGTCGCTAACATTTCCCCTCCTCTTCCTGTCAGTGTTGCTTTCTCTTTACCTTTTCTACATAAGTTATCGACTGGCTAATTTGGTCTGCAGGCCCGGTGAGACGCCGCAGCATCGGCATGACAGCTTTATCTATTAGAGTGAGCCCAATGACAGCCTTGTTCCGGCGCTGTGTGTTCGTGTGCGCGCGCCGCGCTTTGTGTCGGGCTCATTCTCGGTTGCATTAGCACAGGAGCAGGACTGGGACACATCAACATCTTAATCAATACGCGAGAGTCAATTACTGAGGAAGCGCGTGCTTAAGCAAGATCTGATTATTGGGTTCATGTTCAGTCCACCAAATGGACCCAATCAATGCGATACGATATGTGGCGTATACACTCCTCACCTCCTGTCACCTCGCCCCAACGGTCCCCCCAAGCCCAACACACACTCACATTCCTCACACACACCGGAGGAAAGGAGGCTGATTGAAGTGACAAAAGGAGAGGATTTATGTTCTGCTGGGGAAAAAAGGAGGGCTGTGGTGAACCTGTCCAGACAGAACGAGAGGATGAAGATGAAACGGCTGGAAGAGCTTCAACAAGCCTTTAAATAAGTCATATCTGGGCATGATTTAGGAGATAAGCAAACATCATCTGTCTGTACTCATTGCACTGCGGTTAATCACAGCTCACACCTTAACTGGGCCTCAGAAAAGTATTCATACCCCACATTACAACCAAAACTGTGATTTTTGTGGATTAATCGGATTAATCGGCTAACTTATTAATCAAATAATAGTCAACTGGAGAATCATTGCATGTTATTGTTTACATCTGAAAATTTTGTGCATGCGCCGAATGCCTGGGCTAAAAGACAATCCTCTTGCTTGGAAACCCACGAAACCTGGACTTATTATTAATCTGCACCACAGCAAAGGGAAAAATGACAGAAAAACTGTTAAAAAACAACTCAAAACCACTCAGTCTTATTTTTTCTCAGTCTGTCAGCTTAGCGCTACACACAGACCTGTTTCCATAACAACTGACTGACAACAGCTCATCTAGCGTGTCGTCAACACCAAACATTTCCCACACAAAGAGGAGAATATTCAGTCCGTTAGAGTTTTATGTTTTCAGGCTGGATGTTTATTTTGCAGTTATTAGATGATGCCAGAACACAGCGGTGGCTGATGAGCTCATTTAAAACACCTGCTCTACTGACGAGCCGTCAGAAACGATGTGTGTGTGTGTCGCCTTTTTAAAGTGGACCGAAACATACAGAACTCCACAGCACATCGATGCATTAAGTTTGTCTGCTGTTGTTTATTTATTTTTGGATATTTACAATATCTTCCAGTTCCAATATTCATTTTAATTGAAAGTTTATTATTTTTGAGAATGTATTCTTACATTATTTAACTTGAATTTAGTTCCAAAATAACATTATTGTTTATTGCAATAACTTGAGGGACTATTTATCATCCAGCAAAATTTGTTATGACAAAGCTACTTAGATTTTCCATTTTAAGATCTTAATTTTTTCTTTTTTGTACATTTTGGCAAAAAAATAAAATTTGAAGTTCAGGGTATTCTTGATTTGTGATCAAAGGCTTCCCAAAATCGTTCCGAGGGCCACAAATGGCCCTCTGCCCACTGTTTGGACACCGTTGGTTTAACACATACTTTGCAGCTCATCGTGTTGCTTTTCAAGCCTCTCAATGATTCAGCTGCACGGTTCAGTCGGAGTGATCTTCTCTCTGCTGTAGTCTTTTCAAGGGCTTTGTGTTTCAGAAATAGGTGGGTGTGATTCTTTTTTTTTACTCCTTTTCGACATTTGGCTGTCATTTTTGCTTTTATGGAAGATTTTGTTTGGTGTGCTGCTCCTGTCCATAACCCGTCATCTTATCAAGACGGATCACACAGCGGGTTGCCTCGCCTCCTCGCTGAGAAACCTCGCCACACCTCGGGCCCCTCATCGGCCCGGGGCCCCACCTCACCGTCAGACCACTGCTTTATTTACCTGACTGAAAAATTGCACCTGGAACGCAGAGGGCTCAACAAAGGGAAGAAAAAAAACAAAAAACAGGGCAATGAGAAAGTCGGGTGGTAGGTAGAGGACCAACAAGGCAAGAAATCAATAGCCGAGAGATTTTTAACTAAGGGCTTTTTTTCTCCCCTTCTCACTCTCTCTCTGTCTTTTTTATCTCATAAGCTGCCAAACATCGCCAGCGAAACTTGGACGAGGCAGTCGTTGCCAGAGGGTGAATCATAGCAATATTGATTTGATTATGTAAAAGCTCAGTGGAACCTCAAGCCAGATGCAGAAATAACTCCTCACCTAGGTCCAGCGGGACGGGACTCACAACCGTTCTGAGGAGAAACAGAGACGGAGAGGGTGGAAGGAGAAAAATAGCCAAAAAATAATGTATACATTGTTGTGGATAAAAACGTAATTACTTCTCCTGGCTGGTGAAATAAATATTTGCCCCTGTTTTTCCTGGGTGATAATTAACACTGCTGGACTGCAGCTGAATTAGCTACTGAGGAACGTCAGATCTGCATGTGAATTTATGGGATGTTTCCCCCAACAGCGTCACGGCAGACAGAAAACTGGGGAAAAGAAAAGGAAGAGCATGTTGGGATTCTGATCTATGGCACCCTCTTCTGGACCCACAATCGCTGTTTTCTTCCTCCGCAGAGAACAAAACCAAAGCTGAGTTTATGCCACCGTGCTTGTTACTCGCAGTGCAGGCCTGTCTCAGCAACCAGTGAAGCAGTTAATCGCATTTACATTAAAACAAGCTCAGTGATTTCCATTTGCACGAGTCTTCATTTTCCTATTTCCTTTCTACCAAAAATCAGATGATAAAAGTCTTCAGTCCGATGCTTTGGTCTCTACTAATCCTTTTTCTGAGTTTTCTTTATGGACACTTAATAAGTAAAATAATTATTGTTTGTTGTTTTGTTTATTTACTTCAGATGTTTTGTCTTCCAGCTCTCGTGTTAAATGTCCATTGGAAATTAAAGGTTATTAACATTTGAAAATGTCATTATTCTGACATTATCTAAAACAGCAGTATTATCTGTTATTGCAATAACTTCTGGAGCTTTTTCACACGAGGGCCAAAAATGTCAAGCTTAACGTACTCTGGGGGCTCCAGAATTTTTTTGTAGTATTATTCCTTTTAAATATAATTGCAAAAACTATGTTAATAAAATAACAGTCAAATTTCTGTAGACAGGGGATCTATAGATCATTGTAGATTTAATACATAAAAAAGGTTTTTAAAACATAATATCCAAATTTTCAGGTTGATCTATTATCTGTTTCATGTTTTAAGGCTCACTTTTACTTCATTTTGTCAGGTGTAATAAATAGCAATGCCCAGGTCTGCATTTTAGTACAAAACACAGGATTAAATAAATTAAAATAAATCACATTTAAAGCAGAAACCTGGATGAATACTTTGTCTGTATGATGTTACACTGCTTTTTAGAAAAGCCTGGCTAAGTGAGAATTACACCCCAACATTGATTTTAAAAGCATATTTGGCTGGCAAACCAAATTTAAGTCTGTCTTAAATTGTGATCAAGGACCTGCCAAAATCGTTTCCAAGACCACAAATGGCCCCCGGGCCGCACGTTAGACACCCTGGTAGATGGTAAGAAAAATATATTTTAAGAAATGTATTGTGTTACACAATTTTATCCTTTCCTAAAATGCAGTTGAAGCAGGAGGATCCAGGCTGCCTTTAAATTAATTTGCTTTTTGTTTTTTATATCCAAACTGTTGAGAGTCAGTGACTGATGTTAAGAACTCAGAACGATGGGAAACGTTAGAACTGTGTTGGCTTTCATGACTGGCTGGAATCGTGTGTAAAACGCTGATGAGATCACACGAGGAGTAGGAGTGTCTTCGAAGGCAGATGAGGCGAAGCGTCGATTAGCCGGACGCACGAACACTTCGTGATGCTGCGTGATGCTGCGGATCATTTACAGGCTCTTTCTTTTCTCCCTCTACTCTTTGTTTTGCTAAAACACAGATCATTCTGAACGTGTGTCACTCATAAAACTTGCATTATTTCATTTATGAAATAAAATTCACTGAATCGCTGATTTAAAAATATGTTTTCCTACATTGTAAGCATCTATGACATCACCATATTCTTAAAAACAACATCTTTAATTTTAAAACAATTAAGTTTTTTAAGACAATGCAGTTACACTTAAAAACTTAACAAAAGAAACTTAAAAAAATCACAAACGGGTTCCAAAAGTGCAAAATGAATACACATTTTTGGTAAGTTTTGCTTTGGAAAAATGCAACCGATGCAAGAGGAGGAAAAGGTATTTTTGGGGGGTGTAAAAATAAAATCTGAGGCTGACTGTTTTTCCACCATCATCCTGGGTGATGAGGTATTAATCTGATTTAGCGTGAAGGAACGCACAGACTCGCACCTAAATGACATTGACTGGCTTAAGAGTAAAGATCAATTCCAGATTCCACATAATCATATTAACAGCCTAACCGACATTGATTTCTATCCGGATCAGGCCAAACAGGAAAAAGTTGCATGCAAATGGGATAAAAAGGCTTTTTTTTAAACCGTGAAAATGACACGGAGAACCTGAAGGACAGCCAGTACTTCAGATTCGAATTCTTCCTCCTCGACTTGCTGGGATAAATACATTTAAATATCCTTTGATAGAAAGAACAAAATATGGCGATTTTATTGGGTGTAAGGCTGCAGCTCTTAATTAAGGTTTCAGTGTGAAGCCTGGACTCCTGTAAGCCTCCAGAATAACAATAATTCCCGTTCATTCGTAAGATCTGGTAATGATCACTCCCACACTGGACTCTGCCTCCAAATAGCAGCAAAACCATAAAATCAGCATATTTCACCATCAATTCTGGCTCCTTTTATGTTGCCACTGATTCCTATAATACCTCCAACATATCTATTAGCACACTCTGCTTTTCTGCTTTTCATTATTTAGCTATAAAAGGGGAGGGGCTATCATTTAATTAGCCTCTATCTTTTTTTTTGCTCTAGTAGTTTTTATTTTCTAAAATATTTTTGCAAGCAATGAGTTAAATTAGTTTCAGCGTGAAGGCAGATAAAGATGTGTTTGCTGCTTTGTTCAGAAAAGAAAGAGCACCGTAATGCGTTACATGAAGCAGTTTCTAATTACATCAGTGGCGCTTCGAAGCCCTGCGAAGCCCAGCGAAGCCCTGCGAAGCCCTGCTCACTCCGCTGGGCGCACACTCCTCTAATGAGCCCAAAATATAGACATATTTTCCAAGGAGCTGCGAACTCCGACTGCAGCATTTCACCGATGTCAAAAAGCTCACAGAAAAGACAAAAACTCCCCACATTTAGTGCAAAAAATACAAAATAAAGAACATGGGATTACATGAAAAATAACTACAACAGTATTTGATTTACAAAAGCTATTCTGAAAATGAAGACAAAGTAAATGCAAGTCTATTTAGATGTTCTGTTTTTCCACTGCAACTTAAGGCGACTACAGAAAAATGTAATATGTGCAAAGAGGAGCTGAGTTTATCATCTGCTGTTTGTAAATGAGAGTCAAAAATACACAGCAATAATTTTGAAATCTAGCTTTTTATAAAAGAAAAATAGATGTTTGTTCTTCAAAGTCATATTTCCACCATGTTATTCACTCGTTTATAAATGTCTAAGTTTCAAACTAAATATTTAGTTAGCAAGCTAAACAACTAAATATTTAGTTCCAAACTTAACATCTTGTAAGCAAACCCCCAAATTATTAACAGCAATATTTTTTTATATTTATCCCGTTATAAGAGAAAAAAAATCAGTTTTCAAAGTCATATTTTCACCATGTTATTCATTTATTCATAAATATCAGTTTCAAACTAAATATTTGATTATCAAGTTAATTTTTTAGTTAAACAACTAAACATTTATCTCCAATTTAAATATGCAGCTCCATACTAAACATTTAGCTCTGAACTAGCTAAATATTTAAAACTAAATATTTAACTAATATATTTAGTTTAATTCCCGAGACAATAACCAGTAGTTGACTACCAAAATAAAAGCTGGGTCAAGAATGATTTCTTTAATGCTGATGCAAATATTTGTCCAAATATGTTGAACATGTCGAACATTGTGATTTTAGTTAAAAAACGACAATAAAATAAATGAATAAAAACAGTATGATGGACCAAATACAGGAACATCCTTCAGAGAGAGTGAGAGCAAACAGAGACATGTCTGTGTTCACTCTGCATGTTGACCTGCTGAAAACCCAAAAAACTAAATCTGTCTCTGTAAACATCCCTGGCACCGGTCGCCAGTCAGAAAGGAAGAGAAAAGACATTATTTAATACTTTAAACACAAAAATAACAATCTTTAAGCAGGGATTAAAGATGATTTTCATTAAATTCACATTTCTGTATTAAAAAGGTTTATTGTTTTGATGTGATATTTTTGTTTTCATTGGCTATAAGTACAAAGACAAAATTAGCTTAAATAAAGCTAAACAGGTTAATACAGGTGTAATTAACCTGTATTATGTGTTTCACTTGATGGAGTTGCCAGGATTAAGTTTCCAATAAGATTCTAAAAGATTAAATATGACTCTTAACTGTCCTGTGAATAATCAGTTTTGGGTTTTTTTAAAGTAGAGGTGATATTTTTGTCAAAATTATACTTTTCTACAGTTTGTGGTGTCAGGAATGTCCTTGGACGGCCAGTTTGGTTCATTTTGATTGGAAATACAAGTATTTGTGATTAGAAAATTAGAAAACTGAATGTCCAATTACCAAAGGTGTTTGTTGTATCATCACCTGGTGACAGACGACTCACTGCAGTCACCTGAGCTTCCTTCTTTATACTAGGAAGGCCATGAAATGAATCCTATTGAATTTGTCTCCTGTTTTGTATCAATATTTATGAATTGAACAATGTTCTTATTGTACATTTAATTAGATTGATTGGGTTCTGGTGCAGCTGCTAAGTATGACGCAGTCCACTGCGTTTGTTGAACTTATATTACAGGATAGACTAATAAAATGCTAATAATTCTATTTTCTTTGTAAGACAGGAAATTAGCAGTTTGTGCACAAGCGAAATTAGTAGACGTAAACTTTGAAACGCTCCTCGTGTCATTAAGTGCGTGCACAACTCCAGGGTCAAAGGATTTTAGTATCGGACACAACGTTCCGTTTGGGAAAACTCACAGAGCCATTGGCTTTCTGCTCCCTTGACGCATGCAAGCATCCAGAAATTAAAAATGCTGCAAGGGGAAAAACAAGCAAATGATGCAATTAAAGGCCAACCCTTCTCATATAAAGCAAAATAAAAGCACTGTACAAATGGCAATAAACTGCGGATAATGACCTCAGGATGCCAAAGCAATATTTTTCCCCCTTTTAATTGTACTTGTACTCACCCTCACCGTTTCATGTTATGGGGTCGGGCTTTTTAAACTTTTCACAGCTGCGTGGAAGAGAAGGGAAGGGGACAGCATCCCGGGGCGCTCTCAGGCACCGCTCTGGGTAGTTGTTGTTGTGCTGCCAGCTCCCAGGAACTTGGATTCATTAACCGCTTTCGCAGCGCAAACATTACCTTAAATGGGGAGGCCATGTGCTGGCAAGGAAACCCTCTCGCCTTTTTTCAATTACGTGGAATCAAACATCGCAGGTATGCTAGGCACAGGGAAGCAGAAAGGCTTTCACCTTCAGTCACCTCACGCAGCCGGAGAGTTTATTTTAAGGCCGATCTAGAAACACTGCAAAATCTTACCAAGGATTATTGGCCCAATTTCTACTGCAAACATCTTAGTACACCTACAATAAGACAAAACATGTAACTACCTACAATAAGACAAAACATGTAACTACCTACAATAAGACAAAATATGTAACTACCTAAAACATGTTAGAAGTGAAATAATCTACACGTAGAACCAGCACTTTTTCATCAATAACAATAAACTATTGACTTAAAACAAAGTCCAACACATAGTTCTCAAGCGATGTCGTGTTTCTGGGAACTTTGTAACCGACAGCCATCTTAGTAGGCAGTTCGTAGTTGACATGACAACAATAAAACGCTATACGCTTAGATGTAGCTCTCACCTCGTTCCTATTTAACTTACACAGCAATATGGAAACATTACAACCGTTACTTGATTATAATCTACCACCTCTGTGTAATACTAAGACAATAAGTGATATTTACTTTAATACTCACTGCCAATAGCAAAATTAGCTTAGCTACAGAGTTTGAAAGGAAAATTGATATTTGAATCAAATCGTGCCCCTAAAAATCTCACTCTAGACTCTGAAAGATTTCCATTTCTACTTGTTAGTTTTGTTTTATTTCAAGTGTACTAAGATAGCAGAGGTAGAAATTAGACTAAAAATACTTGGTAAGGATTCTTGTTTTCGCACTGAAACGGTATGCTGCCAGTTAACGACGTGATTTCTCTTTGTTATTACAGTGATGACTATCGTCTGCTGTACTTCATCTTTACCCTGCTTTGATTTCTAACTTAGTAAAAATGTCTTAAAAGTTGCATTCAACACATAAAGCGCTACGTGTTTCATTAAGCTTTCAATTTCGACATCCAGCGCCGCTTTCAGGCTTTTCACATCACACCTGCGGTTCTGCGAGTGCCAAACAAAACCAGCCTTAACTCTCTGTACAAAAAGGTTCGAACCTGCTTGCACAACAAACCCGGAGTCTGTGCAGGTGGTGAGGTCACCGCACTGGAAAAGGAACGTGAAGACATTTCTCTAATGCGCCACAACTGGAGGGAGTTAGATGACGCGGTGAAAACAAGAAAGACGTAGAAAGCAGGGCATGAAGCAAAGGCTCTAAATCACATAAAAATGGCAGCCAGGTTCATGATAACATGCTGAAACAGGCACAGATCATGGAGTACTGTATAAAAGTTTAAATCCACCTCTAATTTCTTTATACTTCGTTTCCTGACTTTAAAGTGGTTTTGATCGCCAGTCACCCAGACTTTCTGAGATCTTTCTCAGTTTCCTTCAGATATCTGGCTGCTTTTACACTGATTTAATGTCGTCTAACTGATCATGAGAAGACCTTGTGCAGTGCTGAAAGAAAATTGCAGGACAAAAGAAGAGTTTCAAAGCCTTACAAAATTATTTATGAGGTAAAATGAGTGGAAAAAAGAAACGGCAAGCTGGGAGAGCTCTTGATCAAAACCAGTTGAAAGGATTACCAGAAAGTCTGGTTCTTTTGGAGCAACATATAATGAACTGAGGCTTTTTTTTCCCTAAATGACACCTGAAATTGGGTGCAGGGTTAATGGGTCCGGGAGGGTTTGGATTCACCCTTCGTTTCTCAAGCAACAGCCTCCAGTTAGTTACCTGGATCAGCCCAGGTGAGATTTAGTGCAGAAAACCACCAGAATTAGTCACCAAGACGACATGTTGATGTGGAGGACACCACCACTACAAATGTTTGCAAATCATTGTGTATATTCTGCTAATGTCGAAACAACACTATTTCGGAATTGCGGCATTTTCATTAAATAAGAAATTAAATTGAAATCACAAGTGAGTAAGCTTGTTCAAGGAGCGTCCAGCCTCGCCTACACGGCTACGTGTTGTTGGCCATTTTACATAAGCGCTATGTATTCAACACGTTCAAATGTCTCAACTTTTTGTGCAGGCTCTGGTGGAGCCAGCTGCACATTGTCAGAAAGAAAGAACACAAACCACAAAGAAGGCGACAGGAAATGGTCTTCTTTGTGGTTTGTAGTTTGTTTTTGTCCATCTTTTACCAGTAGGAACAGCCGACAGTTCTCCAAAATACATCGTTCGATGCGGCTGAAACAGCGCAACATTTTTTATTAAAAAAGACGTGACTTTTTTTTTAAATTAACATGTTCCCATATTAAATATAGCCTTTGATTGGTGTCACCTCCCCAAAAGATTCTAGGTTGAGACGAAAAGAGAAAATTTTACCTGTTTTTATCTGCAATCTAATTTTAAACGGCATCATATCTGATGGCTTCATCGTCTTTCCATCTCCAGTTCTAACCTGCCAAACTCGTGAGCACTGAGCTCAGATACTTGAACCTCTCAGCTTGAGACGGCGCTGAAGATCCAGAACCCTTTTTCTGCTTGAAGACGCCAATAGAACCACATCTTTCCAAACTAAACACCTTCCTCTCTGTGTCTACATCTTGACATAGTTTTCCTGAACACACAACTATATGAGTCCAATCCTCACTGGGACCAAACTTTGTGACTTGTCCAGAACCTCAATGACCTGTTTAGCAACTCCATTGCGCATCGTTTCCACTGAGCGGTACCGCATGGTTCGCTGTGGTCCAGCGTTTCCATCTCCATCTGGACTCTCACTGGGCAGGCTGGGTCAAGTCCAAACCCCGAACAACATGCTGTGAACGTCACGCACTGTTTTTGTCCACATCAGAGTTTGGTTATGGATTCACATCTCTCCAAACGAACTGGACTTTCTAGACAAACGGATTAGAGTTTGATTAAACCGGGCTGAACAGAGCTGGTGGGAACAGACTCTCACTGGAAATATAGTGATGCATTCTGGGTGCAGAGTAAACGTCATTTGCTGCACCGCATCATGAGAGGAGAACTTGAAGAGAGGAAATGGAACTGCTGCGCAAACGTCAAAATAAAAGCATGAATATAAACAAATTCTCAACAGTCGACAACCAAAACATCAACACAGACGTTGAACTTTATTCAACTGGAAGCTTACGAGATAGCAAAGTGAATTAGAGCTTTGGGATTTATCTGGAACATTTCATTCAAGGGAAACATTTGGTGCACTAAATGTTTCTAAAGTTAGCTGCAGCGCTAAACAAAAAAATTAGCTCAATTATTGGCAGAAAAGCCGGGGAGTGTGGCCCCCAGTGCAACAGACTGTGTGACGCCCCGAACCGTAACGTACTTCTGTTCTATGGAACTACAATGGAGCCCAGAGTGACCCCTCTACAGCTAAAACACAACACATCTTTATAGTCCTGAACATTGAGAAAGTTGTTCAATAAATCAATCTCCTGAGGCAAAACTCTGAACATTGGAGAAGCATGGAGCTAGAGGCAGATCATTACCTGTAAGATATTCCAACACAAACAGAAACATAAATGTATGTTATTTTCTGTTTTAAACACAGCTGCATTAAAACTTGCTCACTAAGTTTTGCCCTGTTTGTTTAAAGCAAAACAAATCATTGAAACTGGGAGGTTTTATCTCTTATAAACAGTAAACATGGTATTTTTGTTAAAAGTGTAACAGGTCATAGTGGGACACTGACCAGCATATTGATGATGACACTCGACAAAATGTTTGTTACTGGTTTCTCAAACGGCGACTGTATGATGTTTTTATGACTGTGTGCTTTGAACCTCCTTGTTGCTGAAATGTGTTGTTCACATAAACTTGACTTATATTCCAACTTTAAATCAATCTCCATATTGAACACCTGAGAGATCCTAAAAGTGGAAACTGCAAATTTTATTGGCAGGTTTGTGTGTTCGTGTGAGAAAACTGTGTGAAAAAACTTTGTGTTTACCTGCTTTTTGTAATTTTAATCAAAGACGATTGACTTACGACAATCCACTGGGGGCCAGAGAAACACTTTCTTTTGGTCTTATTTATGGGTTATTGCCATCAGTTCAGTGTGAAACACAAAACAGCTGCAGCAGGATCATGGATGACCTGCAAAAAATTAATTTTTTTTATTTCCATAACATACAGTTACAGAAGCGGGATCAAAGTTTTTGAAGTGTCTTGTCAGCTCTTTAGCAGCATCGCTTATAGCTCACTATGCTACCCAGAATCAATACAATATTTTTCTCCCAATAAATAATGTAGGCCTGAAAAAGGTCCATTGCGCACATCGACAGTTGGCTGCAATTAGGGGGCGGCGGCAGGAGTAACTGATGACAGTCCCTCCCTCCCTCCGGCGAACACCAGATCAGCAGAAAATGAAGACGCAGAGACCACTTTGTCACTGGCTGGGCTTGGACCTGGAAATGACTCCTAATGGAAAAAGGGCTCCCCGAGCCGCCGCTGCATCTGCTGCTCCAAGCACTTTCTCCGGGCCAATGGGCCAGCCTCGACCGGCTTCCAGCTCCGTTTATCTAAGCCTTTGAAATCCTCTGGGCAGAAACCTGCGAGCTGAGGTCAGGCGGGGAGGACCAGTGTGTCCATGTTCAGAGAATTGTGACAGAAAATTCTACGACGAAGTGTTGAGATAAGAAGTGAGCGGTTACAGTAGTGTAAAAGATTAAGATAAAGAAAAAACAATCCATTCTCTACTATAAACACATTGCAGTGTGACGTAAACTCTGAGCTCCCTGCTGGAGGGCAAAAAGCTGCCCGCTGACTCCCTCTACCTTTGGTCTTAGCTGTTAACTTGTCAACACGTAAAATATTAAATGTACCCATGATATATGAAAGAAAAAGGCAGCGCTTTGCTACGAAATGTCAAAACCTCAACATCTAGATAACAAGGTCAGGAAAAGATTTTAATTAGAAAGAAATAGCAAGGTAGAGGGAGCTAGGTTAGTTATGCTAGCTTGACTTTAACAACTGTAACATGTAAATGTGAAATTCGGTGTTTCGGTTCAGAAACAAAAAAAAAGCCGTTGCTCGCTATGGCAACAAGTCTGTGTGTAGCGTAGCCGGCACAAACGAGAGAAATGAAGAATTCAAGTGGCCTTGAGTTCTTATTCAACAGCTTTTCTGCGTTATTTTCCACTTTGCTGAGGCGCACCGAGCTAATTTAATAATACCTACGACTCCATGTTTCATTTAGTTAACGAAGTTGTTCCACTGCAAAGGCAAAGGAAGCATCTTTCTGCCCTCCAGCGTGCAACAGATGTAAACAATAACATGCAAGGTTTCCAAAGGACTGGTTGGTTGGATTATAACAGGGGATCAAAGCAGATTGTGTCAGAAAAACGCTGGAAAAAGAAACACGAAGTTACAAGAGACTAAAGGAAAATAATCCATCATCTACTGCAGGACTGACAGGTTGGATTAAAACTATCATTTAGTGAGATTGTTTTACACAAAACCTAAACGTCAACAAAGACATTCATCTGTTTATTTACAGCATGGTAGTGATGCCACCCATAGAGTTTATTCAGGACCAAAATTCAATAAATATGTTAAACGTTTTATTAAATAATGCACAGCAACATTAAAAATATGTCTAATATTTTAGAAACAGCTTAAACCCAGGGTGGAAATCTATTTATGGTTTTGGGGTATTAATGGGGTTGAACAACCTGTTTAAAATGGCTGTCAGCTACAAAGTTCCAGAAAGTGACATGAGAATCACATACTGATTCATTGTATTTTATATTTACCTCATTAAAAACTCATGATGCCTTTTTGCTAACATTAAGTATCATTGCTATGTGTCTTGCACTGCGATGTATCTGAAGTTTTGTTTTAAAACAGGAGCCAGATTTCCTCCGCCTCACATTGTTCTAAACTGTATTTCGATCCTCTCTGCTCTTGAATTGCTTCTGGACATAATGTGGGGAGATAAAAATAAACACCAAAGCAGTGAAATCTTACATGCAGCACTTCGGCGCGCTCCGTTGGGGACGGGCTCGCTCTGAGGGGGGTCTCTGTGTCACCGCGCTCCCGCCTGCAGGTGTCTTAAACTGATGGAGAGGGCTTTGGGCAACATTTATATCTCAAATCCACTTTATCGACCTCAGCGCTGTCAGAGCAGAGCAAGCAGCGCTGAGGGGCTGCAGGGGGACGAGCGACTCCAGCACACACACGGACACACACTCTGCGGCGTCTCTTTAGAGCGTGGAACCTCTTTATGGTGATTGTTTTATCAGCGTTCCTGTCCGTCCCCCGGGAGGCCGCGGCCCGAGGAGGATGACCCTCATTTTCTGAAAGCAAAGTGTTCAGTATTGATCAGCAGGAATGAGCAGCGCCTGACACGGGTTAATTTACTGGACCTGGAAAGGTTCATTGTTTCCTGTCATTCCTGAACTCATCACACTGACCTTTACTGCACACACACACACCCACACACACACACACACACACACACACACACACACACACACACACACGCCGATACTGGTTGAGTGACTCCCCTGCTCACTGACTGACCACACAGGAAAAAAACACCCATAAGACTGACACGTTGACAGGTAGAGACAAAGAACAACCACACCTGGAGCAGAAAAGATGCTGCATTGTTTTCCAGGAAGCAGTTTTACTACAGAGAACAAACACAACGCCGACTTCTGGCAGGAGAGGGCGGTTTTAGAAAACACGGTTTTAGAAAACACAGCTCCAAAAATACTCATACTGGTCTGGAAAAGTGATGCCACCGTCCTGATTTCCATGTTTTGTTTGATATTTTATTTGTGGATGTTTGTCTCACCTTTATATGAAGGCGAACTGGAGAGATAGACAAAAACAGGAGTACATATCCGCTCAATAGCAAATTTAAGATCAATGTCAAAATCTAAGAGATTTTGTTCTTTTTCTTGGAAAAGTTTCAACTTTTCAAACTCAGAAAAGTTAAAAACTCAGATATTTTCTAGATCTTTCTGGAAAATGTCTTGTTTGTGGAAGAAAGTTTCTCCTTTTTTGTTTTTCTATATATAATGCTGTCAGACGCCTCAATGGGGGGCCGTGTGTGTGTCCCGATACATCAGGTGATGGTCTGGGCTGTATTGCTGCTACAGGAACTGGAAAACTTGCTGTCATAAATGGAACCATGAATTCTGCTGAAGGAGAACGCCCAGTCACCCGTGGTCTAGTCAAAGCCCTAACCTGGATTCACAGCTGGAAAAGACTCACTGTAATTTAGAATCCAAAGAAGCTTTGGATTTTTTCTCCCTCAATAATAAGAAACTTAATTTAAAAGCTGGATTTTGTGTCCAGTGTTGAAATTGTTTTGATGTTCTGAAACACTGAAGTGAGACAAAAATGACAAAAACATAAATGAGAAGAATGACGAATAAATTCCTTAAACATTCTGCTAAATGTCATTTTCTTCGATCAGACCTGAAAACAGCTCAATATTTTAACTTCTTTAGGGTGAAACACAATCAATAGTAAATTCATAACCTGTGCTCCGACCACTGAGAAAGGTGGAGGTCAAAGGTGAATGTCTCTGGGTGAAAAGGCCAGTTTCGTTACATCAAAAGGTCAAAGCCTTAATGTGAGGCTCAATTGCCTAACAGTGACACCACAGAGGTCAGATCCAAACCTCTTCGCCTCAGACGACAGGAAACACAACAACACCAACCGAAGAGGTGAAAAAACTACAGATGCTGAAGATCGTACCTGATTTATGATTCTTATTGATTTATGATTCTTATTGATTTATGATTCTTATTGATTTATGATTCTTATTTAGTGTTTAATTAAATCATTTATTAAGGTATTTGGACATTTCATCATAACGGCAGGTTGTTTATTTAAAACACGTTTGTTTTAAGAAAATTATTTCCTAATATTGATGAGAGTGTTCGTTCCACTGGTGTTGCTAGGTAACGGGCTGGGCTCCACTGGTGTTGCTAGGTAACGGGCTGGGCTCCACTGGTGTTGCTAGGTAACGGGCAGTGCCTGCTGGTGTTGCTAGGTAACGGGCTGGGCTCCACTGGTGTTGCTAGGTAACGGGCAGTGCCTGCTGGTGTTGCTAGGTAACAGGCAGTGCCTGCTGGTCTGTAATGTTACGTTGCGGAAAGTTTTTGAAACTGTTCATTTTTCAGACACCAAGTCATTAAATTATTGCCAAATAATGTCTGGGTGTTTGTTTGTTTTAACATTTTGCATGTTTTTGAAAAAACAAAAACATGCAAAATGTAGTTTTTGTGTAATAAATCCCCTTTAAGTCAGAAGCAGCAAAAGTATGTTGATGAATTTGCAGAAACGCAGGAAAGTGTTCCTGACTTTCTTTTCGTTCAGACTCGTTTAGGCTCACTCCTGTATTTATTCTGTGCAGGATTCGCGCAGCTCGGATTGGAGATTTGGAGGTAATAAATCCGTGAGGTGTCATCTCTCTTCCCTCCCCTTTTATTTTTCTCTTCTTCCTGGCATCTGCGAGAGCTACGCCACTTCTGATTAGTGCCGCCTTTCCCTCCCAGAAAGCCAGCAGACAGGAACAAACTGATTACTGCCCATCTTCAGGGGATTGGAGACACCTAACAGGAGGATTACATTAACATATTAACGGACTCCCCTCACCTGCAGCCCCCTTAATATCAGCCACATGCTCCTTTCGGTTTTTTATTTATTTTTTGTGGTGGAGGTGGAGGGGAGCAGATGCATTTCATCTTCAGTCAGAGAGCAAATAAATGAAGAAAGATTCTGATTCCCTCCTTTCCCAGGATGCACAGATCCGTCACTGGTGATAGGTGAAGAGGAGAGCAGCGCCTTTGAAGTTTTTCTACATAAAAAAAATCGCAAATAAGCGCAAACACATCCTTTCAGCTACTCACATGAAATTAGGACCTACTGGAGACGGGGGTAGGAAGCTGGCCTCCGCAGCCACAGCTAATCACTCAGACGGCGGCGTGGGCTCCGCCGGGAATATCCGAATTAGGGATGTGAAAAAAGAGGAAGGGGTGCTTTAATCTGCCTCAGCTACTTTTACAAAGTCTTCACAATATTCAGCTGAAACCAAACAACAAACAAAAGAAGAGAAAAAGACAAGAAGTTTTCAGGAATCAACTCAAAGATGCAGAAATCTGGATAAAGTTGACTCCAACAGTGAAGTTTTCAATGGGTAAAAATGGGCAGAGCTCATAAGATTTATAAGTATAAACTAGTTACTTGCTGTATGTGTCATTAATTAATTGTATTTAACACCTATCGACAAAATAAGCAACATTCTCAATTAAAAAACCCTTTTTTGCTGTTATATTCTTGAATAAAAAGACATATCGGCTCAGCTACAAAGATATTTGTTGTTTTTAATCATTTCGGTTGTTCAACCATCAAATTAGAGCAAAATGTTTTCTACTCTTTCAGCTTGTTTCCAATTTTAAAATCCTTTAGAGATGTAGACTGTAGAATCTGCCATCAGCGTTGGGAACGTTTCTTTAGCATTGAGATGCAACTTTAGGCTTGGACAGCTTTTCTGATAGGATAACTCCTTCAGCATAAATTTAACATAACAATCGACTTTTCCAGCATCCCGTCAGATTAGCAGAAATTGACCCCCAGTTGGCCGAGAAAAGCAACTTTACCCGAAATGTGTGAAAGCATAGGTACCAGCAAGAACAACATGTGGTTAGAATATTTAACATGTTAAGATATATGTGATTAATTAATCAAAACTAATGCGTTGAAGTCCTGGGCATATTTTTAAAGGGGATGTATTATGCAAAATGTATATTTTGCATGTTTTCATGCTTCGATTTGTGTCTGAACGGTTTCTAAAGTTGAAGCGCTTAAAAAAACAACAACATACAGCCGTGTTTTGGCAGTAAGTTAATAGGTTTTTGGTGTCTAGAAAACAAGCTGTTTCAAAACTTCCCTACTTCAAACAAATTCAGAAAAAAATTGTTTTAACGTGTTAAAATCAAATTAACTTACTGAATTTAATGTGTTAAAGTTCCAGCCATAGTGTTAAAGAGTTCCACATATTACTATTTATTTGTACAGCTTTAAACAAATTCAGCAAAAAAACAAAAACAAAACAACCAAAACAAGATTCAGAAGAAAAGAAATTTAAAAATTAATGCTGGGAAAGATTTGCCTTCATGTTCCTACATCTTGTAAGAAGAGCGTGACTTACGAGGAGTCCAGCAGACAAATTGCTTTTAACAATAAAGAGATGGTGGAGAAGGGAAAGAAAAAAAACAAAAACAAGCCGTGAATATTTAATAGGAACCAGAGTCTCTTCACAAACAAATCAATAAGGAGATGGTAAACATGCGGCATCCCGAAGTGTGGCGTGGAGCCGGGCCGCGGAGAGGACAGGTGTCAGCAGGCCTCGCCACACACTTTAGGTGCTTCCTGACATTTCTGAAGGTTAAAAGATTGTAACTGTCTATCCCTGTCAATCACCTGCTCAAAGGTCACAGCCAGCCTACTTTTCATTAATTATACCCTCACACGTCTTCCAAATGCAGCCAACGGCTCCCCAAACACACGGCTTGACTGTAAAGCCTCGTTTATGGCCGTGACTTGTTGTCCCTTTACTGAGTCGTAATGAGATCCATAAGTCCACACGCTGAGGAGGGAAAAAGGATCCAGCAGTTATTCTTTTATGCTTTTATTGATTTTATTTTAGCTGTTTAGGGGTCTCTTTTGAAGAATTTTATTTGAGACATCAGTCACAAATAAATAGAGAACACTATCAGCAAAACAAACTACTATTAAAACCACCATGGATAAATATGTTAGAAACAAGATGGTATTCTGGTACTAAATGTAGAAATATCTAAAACTGTGCCAAAGTATCAGCCTGAACACCAGAAAGCTTTCTGATTGCACTGATTGCCTCAACAGATATTCAAAAGGTATATAAAAATAAATGTATTTCACTAAAGTGGAGTGGAAATCATTTTTTCGCGTCATACAAGTCACATACAACCACCAGATGTTACTACTGGCAGAAACGACAAAGAAGACGACAGGAAGTAGTAGTAAGGCGTTAGTTTGTTTTTCTGTGCAGTGTGCATCTTATAGCATCACACAGTTCATAAAATGTGTGTCAAATATTTTAGTAATCTAGTAATCTATTGATTACTATTATAATTAATTGAGTAATGGGATAAAAACAATGTATCAAATAAAATATAAGTAAATCTGGCACAACACCAGTGTTACTATCAGTGTAATACGGGATATTTACGGCACATTTGTTAGTCACACTCAGAAACTACCAGCCATGTCCCGCCACAATGCGCTCCACCACCGTTTGTTCAGACCAGGATGAGATGAAATTTATTGTGCGGTTCGTCCGTAAAGCTACACTTATACTGTAACCATCAGCCGGCCGCCATGTTCAGTCTATCCGCTACCTGCATAAATACTCCTGCTGCCTCTTCCCGCCATTCGCTTTCAACCAGCAGCTCCTGGAAGAAAAAGGCTGCCGTACTCCAGGCATCATGCCAGTCATTTTAAGGATGCTTATTGGTCCCCCAAAAACTATGAAAACCCGGGCATTATCATCAATCAATGAAATCCCCATGGGCCGAACTTGAAAAATGGACATTATGCCGCTAACACTTAGCTTTCGTCAACAACTCAGAGGCAGAAGTGAGAGTTTTGTGCAACGCAAATAATGTCCCGGCCGGAAAACGGTGCTAAATAATAAAACATAAATTAACGAAGCTTCACGGCAGGTAAATTTTCCTCGAGGAATTTTAATAATCGAGGTACTCAAATCATTCGAGGAATTGTTTCAACCCTAAAATGTTTATCTGTACTTTTCATATCTTGAATCTTGTTTAATCGGTTAAATATACAGTTTTGTAAAATCTCTATTTATGCATTGCATGAATGATCTGTCTAAAATATGCATTAATATCAAACATTATTGCTCAAAGTTGTTAACAGCATTAAGTTGGGTGAATTCATTCTCCTTCGTGCTGGCACACTCATGTAAATGTATTTTGAGGCTATAAATGCAAAGAATTGTTTGAAATATCCAACAGTAGGAAGCGCAACTGAAGGCAGTTTTCACTAACTTAACAAGCAGCTGACGGCTGATTTTCCTTTAGCATCCACAGAGGAGGTTTTCACAGCGTGTCTGGAGTACAAACACATCATATATACACTTAAAGCCTATCAATGCTCCTCCATTCTGCTGCAGAGAGGAGTTTTACGCAGCATAACCAGATTCATGTGAACTGCACTCTGCTTTCATGCCCTGCAGGCAGAGGAGGAGTGTCAAACGGTCTCCGATGTGAACGCTGAAACTTCACGGTGACAGAATAAAAGAAAACAGCTCCTCCTGACAACAACTTGCCATCAAAGCAGCAGCAAGAACCGATTCAGAGCAACAGACAGAGAACTACGAGGTTCTGAACCTGCCAAATTTATTTGGCGTCTTAATTTCATTTCCATGTATAGATTTATATTGCTGTGGATTTATGAGAAATTAATACAACAATCATTCATCTATATCAATGATTGTTGAACTGAAACTTTACAATCCAAAGAGCTATTTCTGTCTAGCTTAATAAAACTAGCTTAGAGCCACAAAGGTAAAAAAAAAATCCCATTATGGGAAATGTGTATTAATTTTTAAAGAACCACCATTTTATTTATAGTTCTGTATAGTAAAATGAAGAAAAAGAACTTTCAAAACAGGATTGCACATTTCTTCTATGGGTTGTTAACATTTCTGGGAAATAGTGAAAGAAAAGTATACTGTTATCAATCTAATGACACGATACGACTTGTACCTTCAGTGTTTTGTTGTTTTGTTGCATCTGACTGAAAAACAGCTGAAGCCTGCAAACATTAAATGCGCAGGTCCACCTACAAGCCTTCGTCTCGGTTCAATGGAAGTGAACTCTGGTGCGGTTCAAATGCATACGTGAACGCAGGGCATTGTGGGTAAATATAACCAAAACAAAAGCGCTAGGCTAGTACTAGTGGGAGAAATGACTTGTAGTCACTAGCTGAAGAAAAATCCTACAACTGCTAAAATTTGATGGCGTTTTTATTCACGTTTCCTGAAAAAGAAAGTTGCGCTCAGTGTCTTTTTCAGAGATTTTTGTGTTGTTTCCTACAGTAATTCTTGGCACGGCGCCCCCCTCAGGTGAGGAGAGAAACAGGTTTTTCAATTAGTTTAGATCATTTGACTCTGTGAAAGAAAGAGATTTGCAGCAGCCTAAAATGCAACAAATGTACCAACTCTGGTCCCCAATCAAACCCAGTCTACTGGTGTGAAAACAGCCGTACATAAGTAACTTTAATCTGATTACTGGACTGGAAATAGTGACGTGTTAGATGACTTGTTACTAAATAAATAGGTTGGATTAGAGCTGCACCAGTGATGTATTAACATCGCTGGTTATGGGTTTTCTACCCAATCTGATGTACCCAAAAACACACCATACTTACTGGATAGCTTGTGGACTTTGAAGGTATTTTTTATTGTCTCACCAGCAGGTTGTCCATTTTCTCCGCCGGTCACCTTTAACCCCTAAATGTTTTTCTTGTCTTCTGAACTAACTCCTCTTAGCTCACAGGGCATTCAAGGAAGAAAATGGCAGATAACCTGAAGTGAACAATGTGTGTGCACTCAGAGCAGGACGCTCCGCTGCCTGTGACCAGGCCCTAAAGTGGGCAGCGGACTCTTCTGAGCCATGAAATAATAATAACATCCCACTTCCGCCTTCCTGAGATGGGGAGGAAAGCCTCTATTGTCACCATCCACTGGAGAGATGCCAGTATCCCTGAGACTTTAATGGGAAACACAATAGGCCTGGCCTAAAAAGGCTCCAAATTAAATTTTAATCAGAGACTTCAGTCTCTCCCTGAATGCGACGATGTGTGTGCCCATCTCTACCGGCTTGTTTCATCCTTCCCTGTACCTGGGGGGAACTATTTCACCGTCTCCCAGGTGTGTCGCCATCCATCCTCTTTTAGCCACCCAGCCTCCAGAAGGGAAGAAGACGTTAACGGCAAATTGGATTAACACCACGGTCTCTGGTTGGGCACTTAACAAACACAGACGCACTTAAGGGAGGCCGCAGGATGATTTGTGACTGGACAAACGAGCGGCGAGATGGAGCCTCCATGACCACACTGCTGGTGTAATGTGTCCTCTACCGGAAGAGCAATCAGCTCGGCCTACTGGAAACGGAGCAACCGCCCAACTTAAATTAGACTCACAACTTTGGTCTGTGGTAAAAATGTTTTGTTATAAAATTAAAAGACTTTTTTTTTCTGTTGGAGGTTTTTCCACCAAACTGAAATCAGTTTCTTTTTACTGGTGTTGCCTGAATTCGGCCACATTCACACAAGAGTTTCAATAGTTTTGGGTTTTTCATTGTGATTTTTTGTCTAACTCAGTTTGTATTAGTTTCAGTAGTTGTTTTATTTTTTTCATACTTAATTTTTGGTGCAGAATTCAGAAAGGTATTGTAATATTATGTAAACACAGATGAGGTAATAACTAGCCAACAGGAAATAACAATTAAAAAATTATTCCGTTCTTATTGAACAACTAAATGATGCTGGTGTTTTCTCCCAACTTTTGCTTGTCGCCATTTTTAAAAACGCCGTAATTTACCGACAGCTGACATAAACTGCTTGTGTTTGAGAAAAAAAAAAGAATTGCACATCAGTTTGAGTGGCTAATAAATACATTGATAAACAAGAAGGAGAAGAATATCTATAATTTCAGTATGTTTCAATATTGAAATTGGTTTATTTCGCAAGTACTTTTTCTGCACCAGATGTTGCCACTGGCAGAAACCACAAAGACAACAGGAAGTAGTCGCAGAATAATGTCTTTTAATGACTTATGGCATGAACAAATTTCTTCATGTGTGGTTTAAATTGTGTTTATTACTTAATAATATCACTATAAATGCAAAACTAATTTTTTTTACATTAGTAGAATATTGATAAAGTTTTGCTCACATTTGTAACTAAAACGCAGGTTATTGCCCAACATATTTAATGTGTTTTGATGATTTTAACAACAGCACTTGACAAAACGTAATGTTTATTTTTTGTTACACAATTGGTGACTATATGATGTGTTGATGTAGTTTTTATGTCTCTATGATAATAAATGCAGAAGCCTGATTAAAGACAGAGAAATAACTTTAGCTGTTACAGTTTTTATTGTAGAATGAGTCAGGAGCCACAGAAAATCATTCAGAGGGCCATAAATGGCCCCCGAGCCGCCCTTTGGACACCATAAGGATAATTAGCATATTCCTCATGTAACTTTTCCCTGCCCTGTTTCCTTCGTTTAATTGCTCCTCAGTTTGTTGGTATAAAAGCCCATTAATAAAAGCCGGTGAGTAATATAAGTTTCATTTGGTGACATTTCATGGCGAAGCCGAGCGATTGATTACCTCTCTTTGCTGTGTAATTGTTTCTTCAAGGTGCCGTGATCCTGTGTGCAAGTTAAGTTCCACATATGGATTTCTTTCTAATTAAGGTTGGAATTATTCACAGGGGGCTCACCCTTGACGGTTGGCAAACAATGACATTACATTGGAAAAACATTTTTAAACCAATCAATGGGAAACATCCCAAATGATGTTTGCTGAATGATAAAGAGGCGCGCTCGGCATGCTGGGGCTTTTTGTCTCGTTCTGCAGGAAGTCCGAACCTGGTGATGGAGGATAAGCCTGTTGGGAACGTGGTTCCAAAGGAACGGCTTCATGGAAATCAGGGTTAAGGGGAGCGTCGTCCGTCCTCTGATATCGAGTTCCTGACACGCCGACCCCCCTCCGACATGAAGCCGTGTTATATGAGAGGGGGTCACCGTTCACCCTAATCACAGCCGTGACATGACAAGCTGTAGGTTGCCCCTCGTTGTTAAATATTTATGTCAGCACCAGCGTTTTGCCTTGATGGCTGTCAGGTCTTTGACACGTGCTTTTTCACTTTTCTACCTCTCTTCTCTTCTCTTTCCGTCTGATTTCAATTCAATTTAAACAAACTAGCAAAAAACATAAATATAAATAGACAAAGACAAAGATTTCCTGCAAGTAAACAACCCGTTACATAAGCCACAGTATACCAGGTTAGGAAATTATTGAGATTAATGGTCACAAATGTGCTAAATATGACCTAAAAATGCCAGTGAGTGGGGGTCACTGTTTGCATTTTCCTCTAATTAAATTTAACAGTTTATGAACTCTGATCGAAACATTACTCAAAGTGACGGTACTCACTTTAAACTCACGCTAATGTGCTAACAGCAAAGCTAACTTTTTGTTTAGCACCTTTTGCTAACTTTGAAAACGTTTACTGCACTCAGGTGCCCTTAAATTGATTTTTACATAAAACATAATTAATTAATTTATTTGGCTGTTTTGTCAACCTTCAGTTGAATAAAGTTGAACATCTGTGTTGAAGTTTGGTGTCCAATTGATAAGGATTTTTTAAGTAGTTACATATTTATATCCATGTATGCGTTTAAATACGTCTGTTTGAAAAGGAACTGTCATGATAAGTTCATTTTTGCACGTTTTTATACTTTCGTTTAGGTTTCCAGTGCTTCTTAAAAAAAGTGCCCAGTCATTTTTGGCAATAAGTCAATGTTTTTTGTGACGTTTCAAAAGCTTTCTTATTGGTGAATCAGAATCGACTGGCACTGAACCATTACCTAGCAACTTCCACTGGATGTTGTCTTACCATCCAGAAATCACTTGCTGGATTCTTGTTAATTGTGCAGGAGGCTCCACTAATGCTTTTTATAGATGTACGGCTGTATAATTTCGGGTCTGTTTGCAGCCATTGTCACATCTGAGTGTAAAGGTGGAGTTGCTAGCAGCATCTTATTTGGATTTAAAGTGACAGTAAAGCAGCTCAAAATACAACTAAACAGACTAAAATCTCACTATGGAAGAATGATTTTGTACAAAAGATGTAATGAACATGTTTAGTATCACCCTCTGACCTTTTCCAATGTGTTTGAGGAAGCTTCTACTTCTACTTTGCATCGCTGTCAAAAGTCAGACTTGAGATGATTATAGGCGGAAATCACCCAATTTAAGTGTCGTCTCCAAGCCCACTTCCAGTAACAAAAACAGAAAATATATCCAGTACCAAAGTGCGGCTTCATGTCTGAAAATTACATTGTAGTACCTTGAGTGACAAGGCCGAGTCCGGAACATTTTGAGGGGAACTGGGATCACTGGAGACGTTGCTCTCCGTCTCTGGTCTTGCTGGATTCCCTGTGATAGGTGTCAAAGATATTCTAATGAATGTCAGCGCACATTTCAGGGGCCCATGCTCCGTACAAACCACTGAAGTGGCCCGTCTTACGGGGGCTGCCGTGGCCCCTCGCTTCATGTTCAACAGGGTTAAGAAGATTAATCAATGTCAATGTCTTTTCCCTTTTGAAGCCAATAAGGTGCACACTGTCTGGCCATGCCCAACAGAACATCACTTTGTTCCGTCGCGCGGCCGCCGCCTCGCCGACCCCCCAGCAGTCCCGCTCGTCAAAGTCAAGGGTCCGTTTGGCGTTTGGCAGAGACCGGCCTTCCGGATAGCACTCAGCTCCGCCCTGCTTGACCTATTCCCTGATATTTGACCACTCGGTTGCAAGACACTTGCTCTTTCGAGCTGAAATGTCACTGGGGCATCTTGTCAGCTCACAGACACCTCAGCCTGACAAGCGATTTTACTTTGGTGTGCTACAAGGCGGAAAATATCGGGCCATGGCCTTGATGCAACCAGACTGTCAGCTTGCCAGCGGGGCTGCTTGGTATCAGCGTTAATGCGAAATAAATTGTTAAAAACGATGCAAGACATCAGATCATTACACCTGCCGCCCCGTTATTTAGTGATTTATAGACTTCTGTTGGTTTATAAATCACTGAATAGCCTAGCACCATAATACAAAAACAACAACGGATTTTTAATGCATCAACCTTTCAGACATCTTCTGATTCTGGTCCAGAACCAAACAGGAAGAAGCAGCATTCAGTTTCCATGCACCACAAATCTGGAACAAACTTCCAGAAAACTGCACAACACCCGAAACCCTGACTGACGGACTGAAACGCTTCTGGCTCGAGTTGCTTTTGTTTCCATTGTGTATTCTGAGATTTTGAAGATAAATTTGCTAACTGGAAACAACAATTTAAAAAAAAAATAAAATCCACTTTTTTGATTAAAAGTTTTGGAGCAGAGTTTTTTTGTTGTTGTTGTTGTTGTTTTGACTGTATAGAAATTGGTTAATTTCCCAAAACTGCAATGGTAACACTTTTTTCCACATCATAAATTATGATAAACAACCGGATGTTCTACTGTTATTATTATTGGTTTTTTTTTTTCAATTTTAGTGAAATACACATATTTCTAATAGAATCGCAGCTATTAATAAACAAACTGATATGTATTAATTATTCTAAAGACGTCACTGACAAAATGCAGTGTTTACTTGTTTTCACAATCACTGACTATATGCTGCATTGTAAAGCAGTTGTTGCTGAAATCTGCCTTACAAATAAACTTTATTTATTGATTGAGGCAGTTTTACTTTGCCAAGCTACACGGTGGAAAACAGGGTCATCAATTCATCAGCAGGGCTTCCTGATTGCCGAGGTTAATGAAAAACAAATTGTTAAAGGGACATGATGTAAAGTAGACTTTACATCATGTTATAATGTTATTCCCTCATAAAAAATAACTGGAGTGTTGCTTTGATTCTTTCATGCATGTTTGAGAAATCCGTTAATCTCCATGGCAAACATTCAGCTGAACAAAACACCAGGTGGATCTAGCTCCACCTTCAGATGCAGCTCCTCCCCCACTCTGCTCCTTCAGACTAGCCAGCAGCAATTAGCAAACACCTGGTGGAACTGCTGAGCTCATTATAGGAGCTTCTTCTCAGAGCAAAGCTGGTAAAAACGTCGTTAAAGGGTTAATAGAGGAGCCATGTTGGGATGACTTCCTGAAGGTGGAGTTTCAGAAAGAGCAGGAGCTTCTTAAAGTGACAGAGGCCCAATTTCAAGGCCTAAATAAAAGTAAAATATATTTTTATTTAGCATTTTCATAACAACTGAAGGTTTCTTCACTGTGCTATGAAATAGCACTTTAACACATAATGCTGCCCTTCTTAAAAGAAAACAGTGTGGTTACGTGACAAAGACGATTTCTAACCATTTAGTCCAAAAGGTCAGCTGATAACCTCTGGCTTCCCAACCCTAAACTGGCTCACTTTTACCTCGGCGCCTCTCTTCTTGCATCCCGTTGCCCTTCTTCTTGCCTTTCCGCTTTAAGGTTTTCACTAAATCAGCATGTTCTCCGGTTAAATGAGGGAAAGCACACTCCCGTCTCCCCTCTCCGCCCCGCCAGTGGCATTGCACCATGAAAGAGAAGGATGGGGATTGGAAGTAGCAGTCACATCATTTCTGGTTTGCGCAACCTGCTCAAAGTTTGCAACTAAATGCTTGTCTTCAGTCGAGCTGACAGGGGAGAAGTGGGCGCTCAGTGAACCATGGCCGGGCTGCCATGAAATGACAGGAATCATTGGCATACATTTCAAACAGCCCTGCGCTATCCTATTAAAGTGCCACATCCCCACTTTAAAACAGACAAGAAGGAAGCCGCTTTGATAGATAGAGACTAAAATGGCTTATTGATTTTCCTCACTCCTTCCTTCTTTGTTAGGAACTTTTAAAAATTAGACCCCAAACTTGAGTTTTTCCAAATTACAATGAAGTCAGGAAGAATGGCAGAGGCGGTCTCCTGCGACATCACGGATGTCGTGTAATCGCATCTTTGAGGGATTGTATTGATTACGCTAACACAGGGATATCCAAAGTGCGGCCCAGGGGCCATTTGTGGCCCTGGGACTGATTTTTCTGTGGCCCTGAACAAGGCCAATCACGATCTAATAAATTGCCCCAGAAGTTATTGCGATAAATGATAATACTGTTATTTTCAGACCAGTTTGACGGCTGAAAAAAAATCCTAAAATGATCAATTTCCCTTCATTATTGAACGGCAAAGCGTTGGAGAATATTTGCTCCATAATATTTGCTTTGATTTTTATAAGCTGCTTGTTTAATGAACTTTTGTCAACTGACTTATTTTTATTTTTTCATTAAGTAATTTATATCGCAAATAAATATATTTTGAGTTAAAATTATGATGCCATTTCCATCCATTGTGAAATCAGAAAAACGCATCTCTAAACTTCTGGGCTTAAATATTAAGTATATTTTTTTATCTAAATAAGTAACCAAATAAATTTTGGGCCATTTATTTAAATAAAATAAATACCCAAATATTTATATAAAAAATATACAAATAATTATTTGGATAAACAAGCATATTCCAAATTGAATGCATACTTTCAATTCCGATTAGAGAAAACCCACAATCGTTCCAAGCTTCAATCGTTTCTGTTTAATTTAAACATGAACAAATATTTTAAATAACTTTTTAAGTCAACATTGTGTGTATATAGACTTTAACCAGGGCCATATTTAGCTTTAAATAATTTTCTTTCCTCAAAAGCAGCTTTTAGATCAGAGGATACTTAATTATACTTATCTAGCAGCCCTGGATAGGAGTATCTAGTTTATTTACTTTAAATCAACATTAGATTATTTTTTTTCCTTTGGTTTGTTATTTTGTTTGTATTTCCTGTTAATTCCTGTAAAGCACTTTGCATTGCCTTTTACCTTTTACACTTTACTTTTGATGCCTTAGCTGTCCGTTTCAGTTAACGTGAGTCAACATTTTATTTTGTCAATCAAAAATGACTAGAAATGATAAACGTTCAAGGTCCTGAGGTGAATTGATGATAATCAGGTCTTGATTTCATATAAGGTGGAAATCAAAAGATTTTATTTCTATTTGTGTCTTGACTGCTGTCAGCCTTTTATTAACTGCTGCGTTGACTGTGTAACCCGTTATGAAGAAAGGAGACATAATGTCCCGTTAAGCAGTTTACAAAGCTTTTATTAGAGGAGGGGGCGTCCTGACATGACGTCAGGCAGGAGAGGGAAATCTTTGGTCGAAATGTTGGAGGAATTAGATTTGAAAGTGAGTGATTGCGTTCGGCCGATGGAGAGATTTTAGATCAAACTCATAATAAGTCAACCTTAGGCCAAGGTTCAAAACTTAAGATTCATTACAGCACTTCTAAAATGAAGCTCATGCAAACTATTTATTTCAGAAGATGATCTCAAAGTGATTAATTCGAAGACTGCCTGGTTTGGTTCGTTTAGGGAGTTTTTACACCTGACAGTCCAGTAGGTTCGGTAAGATTTGGTACCAAGGTTCTGTTACATTTTCAGCTGCTGTGGTTCTCTTTCTCGCTGCACTGAGCAACCTGTTCCCCTCCTCGCCTGTAGGGGCGCTGCACCAAAAACCACAAACGGAAACAACAGAAAAACCTGAGAGCAACTTTCTTCCTCACAAAATGTAAAGAAAAATGGAGTAGTGTCAGATTTTAGCAGTTGTAGGATTTCTCTTTTGTCTTTGGCTAAAGACCACAAGCCATTTCTCGTGCTAGCGCCAGGCGCGCTAGCATTCTGGTTATAATTAACCAGAATGGCCTGCGCTGTGGTCCACTTCCTGTTTTTGGAGTGGTCTCTGATCCACTTGGCGTTCACATTTACATTTGAACCAAGCCAGAGTTCATGTAAACCAGATGGTTTACATGCAGACCAGTGTTAACTTTTCTGGTGCACATCAGAGTTTGATGCGCATCTATAATCTTCAAACCTCGGTTGGGTTGAATTAAACTCTTGTGTGGTTTGAATGCAAATGTGAACGCCAAAGACAAAAGCAAAACCCTCCAACCGCTAAAATCTGTCCCCACGCCATTTTTGTTTACATTTCGTGCAGAAGGAAGTTGCGCTCAGTAAACTCTGTAAAATGCATAAATTAAATCTGTCAATTAAAAGAGTAGAGGATCTTCTCTGAAGCTCTTTTCCTGCTTGATCCCCAGCGTTCGCCTAATCAGGTGACCGCGGTCGGACCGAGTCCTAACAACCTTGTCAAATGCTTTGTGCCTTCCAGAATAGAGACCATGTTCTGGCCCATCAGTTTCATAAGGCCCTACATTATGGATCGTTGAGTACGTTGAGGCACCCATAGCAGGGGATCATCTGCTCCATTCCCACACAAATATTACAGCCGCAGACATAACAACGATCCGGGGGGCCGCGACTTTTCCCTCCCTTCAGTCCGCTCTAATTAGGCTCTTTTTGTCGTTCTGAAAGCGGGGCGCGGAGCAGCACTTCTGGGGTGTGAATGGTACAAAAGAGCGTGTCTCATTTCCATCTGACAACATGACGGAGATTGAATGTGAGCTTCAGGAAGATAAATGGGCGTCCTGCAGCCCTGCACGCTGGGCTGCAGGACGCTCCCGGGAGAATCACTTAAAGCCCGGTTCTTTTGGGCGTTTTCGTTCAGTACTGCTTAGGTTTGTCAATAAATCGTCAAGTTGGCCACTGATTGCAATTAAATTACCAGAGGTGGAGGGTAAAGATGGAAGAGGGGACAGATGGAGATGATGTCCAGTGGAGATTGTCGATTACTGAAGTATCTAACTTTTACAAAAACAGTTTTTTCCATTTGTCACCATTTGTGACAGTATAATATGAAACAACTATGAAAAGATCAATCTCCTCCTCCTCCTTCTTCTTTAGCTACCATATGAAGAAATGCACCACTTCTAGTCAAAAACAATAAATCAGACCCAAGATTAGGGTCCTAAAGCTGTCAATCAACCTTGTGAATGTGCTGCTAAATGTGCTAACAGATGAGAAATAACTTTCTGTTCACCCATCAAAATCTGTGGCTGTGCTGACGACCTTTAGCAGGATGGTCACATACTGTGATTGACAGTGCTAAGACCCGCCTCCTGGCTCTGTTTGGTTTATTCTGGTTAGTATTGATTTTTTTCACATATTATCCATCTAACGGCAAATTTAACAAATATGTAAAAATGTGTTTTTATATAGGCTAGATACAGAGGCTTTCACCTCTCTATCACCTCTATCTATACAGAAGTTGGGAAGAGTATTTAAACCATTAAACATTTTTATATTTTATTGTGTACCATCCACAAACTGAAAGTAATCAAGCGATTAATCACGATTACTTATTTCCGCCATTCATCTTTGTTGTTCCTTCAAATATATTTTTCCAAAATACCCAACCTGAGAAAAATGTTTTTGCGTTATAATTTCACAGAAAAATACACAAAAACACCTTTTCTAAAGTTTGGGATTCAGGAAAGTTACATCTGAAAGAACAACAATAAAATAAGGCTGATTAATCACAATTAATCCAATTAATGATGATTGTTTCAGTCCTACCACATTGTTTTACTTTCAAATGTATTTTAAATAAATCCTCAACTTCAGAATGTGTTGTTTTTGTAATTTTCTGTAAAATGATTAGTGACAGAGTGCAGCAGCGGGTATGGGTGGATGTAATTAGGTGTTTGAATCAGTGTGTGTGTTTCTATGTGAGTGTGTTCCCTCCCCGGCTGCCACGGCGGCCCAGCTTTAGGCCCGGTGACAGCGCTCTGTCTCTCAGCCACACTTCACTGCGTCCCACTGACACTCAACTGTCAGGGTGGAGAGCCCTCAACCACTGGCCTAACATGCTCTACAGCTTCACCCAATTAACTTGCTTTCACTTGACATTGCGGCAAAGAGCTTCATAATAGGTGGTCAAGGTGCAGAGTGCGTTTGCCCCCCCGTTTCTGACGTCTGCTACACACACATTTAAGCATCGTAATCCGTCGCTAACCGTGCTAACGGCGCTACCTCTTAATGCTTTTGTGCCTCTGTTGGCCGCCTCTGCCTGCTCACTGCACTGTGACAGCAGGAGAGCATCGATCCAGGATGCAGCCGGTAACAAAGAGTCCTGCATGGAAACCCATGTAAACGTATCCAGACGGACTCGCTTATACAC
>NW_026562439.1:1482809-1483656 GCF_027474105.1 Poeciliopsis prolifica
ATATACAAATATATATATATATATATATATATATATATATATATATACTTACAGATGTCAAAAATTTTAAAACACAGACTGTGAGAAAATCAAGTTGCTGGTTAACATCAGTCCATTAAATAAAATACACTAGATAACCCTAAAACTATGTAAATGTCAGCCATCTTGGCTGGCAGTGGCTATGGAGTTGCAAGCTTAGAACTGGCTCTCCCCTCATTTCATTCCAACTCATTAACAATGCAAATATGTTACAACTATTGAGTATTGAATGTTTTTTTGTCGGTCTCGAAGCCTACCAAGATGGCGGTTCAGTGGAGTGGATCACGCCTGGATCAAACCTGTGAGACCTATGTATAAAACAATTAATCACATGATAAACTGAAACAAACTCAATCATTTCTATTTTATTTTTCTACTAAAATCTGAATGATAAAACTCTTCAGTCTGGTGCTTTGGTCTCAACTAGCCTTTTTTTGAAGGAGTGTTTTTTTAATCAGAGTTCATCATTTACTTTGTTGTTTCAGACGTCAATATCAACAAGATATTGAAAACGTCTTCCAGTTCCAGAGTTAGAAGTTCATTATAATTTGACCGTTCAGAATGTGTTATTGCATTATTATCCCATCGTCATTATATTACTTGAAAATGGTCTCAAAACAACGATATTATCATCATTCTGGGTCAATTTATCGTCGCAAATGATAGCAAAATATATTATGATGACAGGCCCAATCACAACAGCTAAAAAAACATGTTCAAAACACTGCAGAACACAGTCTGCAGAAAACCGACTGCAGAACACCGACTGCAGAACACCGACTGCAGAACACAGTCTGCAGAAAACCGA
>NW_026562439.1:1483666-1508041 GCF_027474105.1 Poeciliopsis prolifica
AACACCGACTGCAGAACACAGTCTGCAGAAAACCGACTGCAGAACACCGACTGGATCCAATCCCACAGTTACAAACGGCAACAGGAAAAGGGGAGGAGCTAACAGTTACAGGTTGCAATGGCAACCACCGACAGTCAAGCTCGGCCTAACAACTTTTACAGCATTTTAGGAGAAAATAACTCTTGAAGAATAAGAAAAATTGACAAAACTTCACATCTACAATAATGTTAAAATGGGTTACTGGTTGCTGTGGTAACCACCAACTGTCACAACTCATGTAGCATTAAATGTCAGGAGAAAATAAGTTTTTGACAAAACAAAATTAATTTAAAGAATAAGTAAACAAATTTTGACAAGATTCACATCTATAGTGTTTAAATAATAACTGTGTTGCACATGCTGACGCGTGTGCATGCATGTTTGCCTGGAAGCCGGGGAGAATCGGTGTTAAAACGCTCTCATGCTTGCTTTGCATGCTGCAGATTAGCGTTATGTTTTTAAGTTGGGAGTGTTCTCCAGCTCCCCCTCTCTCTCTATTAGACATTCGGTGAGTTGGACAACAACCCAGAGCGGGCGCGGGGAAAGAAAGCGATTTGACCCCCGACAGCGCGTTTGGGGAAGAGGGTCTTGAAGCATGTCAGCTCCACTCAGGCTCCACTTCCCCTCTGTGTCCTTCCTATTTTTTCCCCAGTGCCAGGCCCAAACTTTGAAAACATCCACCTTAATAGGACCTAGTCAGTGAGAGCTACTCTTCCGTCTATCAAACTGTGATCCGAGGTGTCAGCCGGCACTGACTTTGACAGAATGTCTCCAAACGAACAGTACAATGGTGTTTCCCTCCCCAGCACTCGGCTGCCCGGCCTCTCCATCTCACTACACCACCTCTACCTGAGTTCGCCTGCTTGGTTTCACCTCATAGAACACCTTGCAATGCCATGCTGACTGACAACCACTAACCACCTAATTGTCTTCTTTTTACCAATTTGGGCCATATTTGAATGCCTCTGTAGCTGGGTTTCCGTTGACCATAGAATGGCACAAATTGAAATTACGAAAATAAATCCACTTAATGGCAACACATCAGGTTGGATAAAAGTCCAAAGTTTTTGAGCTAGTGGTTTTTAGCTACATCAAAATAGAAATATTTCACAAAACTGCAATGGAAACAGTTCTTTCACGAGTCACATGATCAACAGCCGGATGTTACTACAGGCAGAAACGCAGAAGAGGACGATGACAGGAAATTAGTTTAATTGGCAAAGCAACTGGAAGTCCTTTACTGCATCACAAGTCATGTGATCAACAACCGGGTGTTACTACTGGCAAAAACCATGAAGAAGAAGACAGGAAGTAGCTGGAAGATGATGGCGCAAAATGTTTTTATTGACTTATTCCATGAACAAACTTATTTATACAAGATTTTAATCAGGTTTTTAATTTAATGGAAACACTCCAATTGCGAAATTGTGTTGTTTTGACATTAGCAGATGTGTGCACATTTGTAATGTAAACACCTCGTTCTCATCGTCTTTCTTAGGAGATGAAGGATTCCAGGAATGTCGAGGAAACACAAAGTAGCTCATGATTATTGCAATGAAAAGTATGTTCTGCCAGAAGCTGCAGAGATGAAAGCACAACCAAACCACAGCGTTTCTAAGTTACACGTAGAGTTGTTATGGAGTATAGATGGTGGAGGTTTTGCCAGCCTGAGGTTATTTCATTAGAAAACAAACACCTGGAGCTCCAAATTGTATGTAGGAAATAAATATTGGGATTAAATTCCCACAGCATAACAAATCCAGTTAATCTATCCTTCCTTCTTCCAAAAATAATGTGATTCATAGTTGTCAGGCCCTGTGGCATTCCAAATTTTCAAGCATCGATCAAAGATATTGACCATTCACTCGATGTAACTCCTCCTGTCTTATTACAGTGAGCACAAATGACTGAAAGTCTGCACTTCCTATTAAACAACAGCCTCCATGTGCAGCACATTGCAGTGTGAAAACAAAGGAACAGGTGAAATTAATATTTTAAAACATTACACATTCAAAAAAAGTGTGTTAAATGAGTTCAAATGGAAATGTATGAAATTATTGCTTGATTTTTATCGTGTCCATCAGATCCACTTGAAGGTGACAAAGATATCTTTAACAGGCTAGTAAGGGTCTATGGACAAAACATCTTCATCACATTTTTTGCATAAAATCATTCTTAGACAATGAGATTTTAGCTGTTTTAGGGAGTTTTTTCCCTTTAAATGGCCCCCCCCCCCCCCCACCTCAGCTTTTACACTCACACATAACAATGACCACAAACAGGCGCACAATTTCACATCAGCAATAAAACCAGCTAAACAACCATGCTGGAGCTCATCATGCGTTGCTAGGCAACAGGCGGAACTCGGCTTTGGTTGCTAGGCGACAGTGGGAACTCAGCTTTGGTTGCTAAGCAACAGGCGGAACTCTGCTTTGGTTGCTAGGCAGGTTGAAAAAACATGAACTTACTGCCAAAAACCAGCTGGTTGGTTTGTGTTAAGGACTTTGGATCATTTTGGAAGCAGTAAAGACCCAAATGGAAGAATAAAAGCATTCAAAATGTGAATTTTGCATAATAGCTGCCCTTTAAAACAACTCAAAGTGCAAAACCAGAAGCGGAGAAACCACGGCTGTAACTAGGCCTAAGCTGTTGTTTGAAATATTAGCAGTCCAGGCTGTACTGGGGTGTGCTTGAACCTCCAAAAGTTCCTTCATGACTTACATATCGTAGGCTTTGTCCAGTAAATCAGAAATAACACAGCAGCTGTGTGTGGATTAGAGCTGCTTCTGTGTCCCACACCATTTTAGGTAAGGGAAAATATAGTGATTTCTGATGCTGCAAAGTGCAAGAGTGCAGCTGGAGAACAAAGACGTGTTGGTTTCACTCTCCTCCTCTACATTGTCTAGTCACCATTCATTTTACAGAGTAATATGATAAAACTTTTCCTTCAAATGTGAAAGACGAATAAAACACAAACAAGAAGACAATTTCTGTCAAAATCATCTTTTTGCCCCCCACAATTTAATTTGTTGATTTGTTTGAGCCATTAAAGATGTAGTAAAACAAATACTGGTGAAACATTTCTGGATAAAGCACTTTAGGATTACTTTTATAATAGTATAATTACTTTTATAATAAGTTAGTACCATAAACTAACTTATTCTAAGTTTGTTTATGATTGTAATTCACTACAACAAGTAGTGAATTAAGAAATTAATAGTTTTAGACACTATTCTCCTCTATCAGGGTCACATGGTGAGCAGAAACGATACGCAGAAATCGATTTTACTTTTCATTTGGCTTTCTGGGCTTCCGTACGCCTCTGACCATCCCAAAATCAACAAACGAGTCCATACTGGTTACAACTGGAGCAGTTCCCAGTGGTTTGCTGGTTCCTGCCAGAACTGAAGGAGACACACACACACACACACACACACAAACGGCCAGTTATTCCCAAGGACACTCAGTGCGGTTTCACATCTAGTAAACCACCCAAACAGACCAGTTTGGTCTTCCAGTTCACTTAAAAATCCAGACCCACAAGCAGAGAAGACCGGCTCGGGATTGCCAGCTCGTCTCTTTAGGATGCAGCTGAAGTCTCAAAGTTTAATCACACACACACACACACACACACACACACACACACACACACATACATACATATATGTACACGCACACCACATCCTTATCTTCACAAGGACTTTGACTTCCATTCATTTTTCATATTTGCAAGTCAAATTTAAGACTTTTTCAGACCTTTTTAATGCCACCTTGAATGAAATTTAAGACAGAAAAAGCTAAATATTGGAAGGTCCCACTGTATTACAATCAAGCAGAGCATAAATTGTGAGATTTCTGAAGTCTGTTTGTGGCTCTGGGCAGCAGCTTCGGGCTGCAGCCTTAACCCCACGTAGCACCTAGCTTAAAAGATTTTTTTTTGCACAGAATGCACCTAGCTTTGTTTGCATTGGCAGCAGAAGTGAGCCAGTGGTGAAAACGAGCGCTGACCAGCCAAATGGCGATAAATTTAAGCTTAAAGGGCTCAATACATGGAAGGTGATGTCGCTCAATCTCCATTTATTTCCTATGGAATTTGAACAATGAAGCGATAATCGTTAGCTGTCCTAAAGCTAGACGATTGATGACATTTTTGTCCCTCTTCTGTTATTATCGTTGTCGTTGGTTTCACCCTGAGTGGAAATAAACGTAGGGTGTTGCTGTCATTCGTCGCCCAAAACCCCATGAAACAAAAAAGTTATCTAACAAGGGTATATTAGCAGCTAATCAATGATAGCCTGAACCACTTTGAATGACAGAAAAAAATAAAGATATCTGAGTGCCTGACAGAAAACTACAAAACTAAACAGTCCTTGATCTGTAATTGATGTATTTAAGACCAACTTTTTTTTCTCTTATTCATTCAAGACATTTTAAGGGCAAAATTTTACATGCAGGAATTTTACACTTTTTATGAGTGGAATTTAAGCTCTATGTCTCTGGAGTAATGTACGGACTTCATTCAACTTATTGCCGAGAAATTTGTTCTCTGAAAGACGCAAAAAAAACCCTAGCTAGTTGAATAGCAAGGATGTATAAGCTGCGAGTTAGCGGTAGCCTCAATCGTCTTGAATCTGATTAGAATAGACCAGATCAAATATTCCTGTGAAAAAAATTAAAACTTATGATTAAAATAGCAAAGGCTAATTTATATATTTATTAACTAAAGATTTTTTAATGCATTCATTTTAGAAATATGAATTTAAGACTTTTTCAAATGAATATGAATAGAATTTCTGACCCGTATCTCCACAGAAATGTACAAACTTTGTCCAGATAACTGGTAGTAAATATGCACTTACCCATGATAGGTGCTAGGCAGCTAGCATGGGTATGTTAGCAGCTAGTTAGCGGTAGCCTCAACCATCTGGACTCCATCTGAAATAAACCAGATTAAATAGTCCTGTCAAAACAAAATTTAAGCCCTATGATTAACATATTGACTTTTTTATGGTCATTTTAAGGCTTTAATTTTAGATGCGTGAATTTAAGGCCAAGCAACACTCCAGGTGTGTTTTTTATGAGGGAATAACATCATATGATATAAAGCTCCAAAAAATCATTTTACATAATATAAAAGTATATAATCAGCTAGAAACACTTTCAAGGCATGGACATAATACAAGACAAATCTCCTGTATAGTTTAGAACGGCTGTTTTGGTAAATATCCCAGCTGAAGTATTTAGTTAAATAAACATGAGAAATATTCGCTTCATGCATGTTCACTTCAGGCTTTCTGCAGAGACGATGCAGCAGCCAGGAAAAGCAGGAGAAGAGGAGGGGGGATTTTAATGGCTCTTGTCACCGCGTAATGTCCTCACCTGGATAAAATGCTGAAGCAGAGAAACCGGAGAGGACTTTTATAAAATCCCCTCACTGCCTCCAACATGTCTCACGGATATTCCAAAAGCAAGACGTATAAATCTGGGTCTTTTCACATCCAAGTCTCTCTCGTAAACACCGAATTCTCTCACATACCTTGAAACACTCTGAGGCCCCGAGGAACCATGACTGCAGTTTCAATGCACACCGCTGCAACCAGCAGCGGGCCGAGGCGTCATGACCGATGCCAAACCAGAGCAGGCGGGACGCAGCTAGATAAAAACCAGAGAATCCACAATTACTGTCTGACGCAGTTCGTTTCTTCATTAGGTTTCCATTTACTTTCTCCTCCTGTAGCTTACATTTCCTGCTTATCTCTTCGTCCTAAACCTAAATGTGATGCAATTTAATTCATGAATTTATTAGATTGTTTTGGTAAGCTGTGGCGAAATCATCATCCCGGGGGCCATTTGTGGCCCATAGATAAATTTTGAGGGGCCTGCAATGGCAATTCAACAATAATAAAAAAATTCCAGGGGATTGGTGTAGATGAAGACTTATTTATAATCAAGGTAGATTTATTACCTATATAATTCTCTTACAATGCAAAATGTTAATTATGACACAAAGTATCCATCTTTTTATAACGAATCTTTTATAAGTTCAGCCAGAGACTTTTACTGAACTGTTGACTCTGATGCACCCAAATCAGCTTTTTAATTTATTAAACTTGGCTAAAAATAGCAAATGTTTTGAAAGAAAGTGACTCAAATCCTTTTTGTAACTGAGAATAAACGGCTCAACAAAAAATCAACTCAGCAGGAGCCTGGAGGCCATTTTACCAAATAATTGTACATGGCTAACTTTTTTCTAGGTCAGAGGTCAAACGCAGGATTCAGATCCCACTTTGATTTTTCCTCCAGGTAGAAAAAAGTAACCGCTGCCACACTTCAGGAACACAGTGACGCTCTTTCATACGTTTCTCTCTGCAGTCATATTTTTTCAGCCAGGTGTGTCTGCATGACTTGGAAAAGTGGAAGTCGTACATTAAGGGTGGAAGTTTTTAACAAGCAAGCAAATCTAAATTAGGCTGAAGGATGTGGTGAAAGGAGTCGCCTTAAAGGTGAGTCAGTGGGTCAGAACCAACCAGCTGGCTTCCAACGTTATTATAGTTAACAAAAACTATCAAAATAACAAAAACTGGAACTGCCAAAAATATTTTGTTACCTGAAATAAATAAAAAATTGAAGTGAATGGGGAAAAACTATAACTCAGTGATGCTATATTGTAGGTTTATAAAACTAAAACATATTGAGATTATAGATATAATATTCTTTGTTTTTGTGTTTATGAATCTATTTATTAGCCTTTTGACCTGCTGAAAATAAATGTTTTTCCACTGTTGGTAAATTACGGCATTCCTCCTAGTAGCAAAATGGCGGCTGGTTAAACAATACTGGTATCTTCTGTTAATTATTGATAAGCCACTCGATGTAAACATATACTTAATCTACTCTAATCACAATACTTTGGTGAAGGAGCAGTATTATGTGTTTTCCAGACACAGAGTGCATTTTTATGGGACAATTACATTCTAAAAATGAAATTTTACTAATTTACCGCCTTGAAATTGGGCCTCTGTCTCTTTAAGAAACTCCCACTCTTTCTGAAACTTCGCCTTCAGGAAGTTGTCACAAAATGGCTCCTCTATTAACCCTTCAACAGTGATTTGACCAGCGTTGTTCTGAGCTCCTCCAATGAGATGTTTGCTAATTGTCGATGGTTAGTCGGAAGGAGCTGTTTCTATAGAGTATCTAAGTTCCAAATCCAAAATTATAAACATGTACTGAAGAGTGCCATCTTCTCTTAGTTTGCAAAAAGGGAAATAATAAAAAAAAATTACAAGGAATATTTTTTGCCTTAAGCTGTCTTAGTACTGTTGGTTTCAAACAGTAAAAGTTGATTTCTGTGTCACAGACATAAACAGAGCTGATAAGTTAGCAACAGCGTTTCCTTTGTCCTGATCATGAAATACAGCACCAAAGCTGTTAAGTGGGCAACAGCTCTCTCTCTAGTCTTGACCACGCCCCAATCATCTTAGCCAGATATCTGAAAAATTTAGAAAATGTAAAAATTTTTTGCATTGATTCAATGCTAAAATGTTTAGCAATTAGCAAATATAAAACATTATTTATATATATGTATAAAATCTGTGTACTCCGTATGAATCTGTGTTTATTTGCATAGTAAAAGAGAGAAAGAGGCTCCATTCTCCATTGTGTTTGCTGCTGAGGAGGCCTTAAACCACTTTAAGCAGCGACTCCTTCATCCAGGCCCATGATGTTTAAATTAAAGTCGGAGTTAAAGACGATGGGAGCAGCGTAAAGCAGAGAAAGAAAAGGAGGGGAAAAAAAGTTTCCTGAACATAGTAGAAAATTATTTTCTCTGGACAGTTTTAAGAGTCGACATCCTGTGCTGGAGTTCTCTAATCATCACCAGCGCAATTTACAATCAGAACACACAGCAAGCCAGTTCAGACCAGCTCATCTGTTGACTTTGGCCCCAGCTGAGAGCCGCGTCCTGTTCCCCTCTCTCCCTCTGCGTGTGTGAGCACCGTTAGAGACTCGGGTGACTCGGCTCTCGGCCCTGACGAGGGGTGGGGTGACCGCACACATGCACACGTCCCCTCTTTCTTTCACAGTCGCACGCTTTTCTCCATTTTGCCCTCAAACATCCGCTGAACAAACATGGAAATCCACTCAGCTGCAACACAATTAACACAGATGTTACCATAAAAATGGAAAGAGAAACATCCACACACACACGGAGGAATGGGACTCAGCCCCCACCGCCGTGTGTGTGTGTGTGTGCGCGTCAGTCAGGATGATCCCCCACCCACAGCTCGTTTGGCTGGCCTCCATTTAGCCTGGTTCGGCCCGGTGCAGCAGCCCAGCCGCAGGGCCGCAGGCGGATCACCTAGTCTGCCCCCAAACTGCCCCCAACTGCCCCAGACTGTCCTGACCAATGTGCTTCTGATTAGGTGGCTTAATTACAGCTGTAAAAACTATGTTGATATAAGCCTCAAAATTGCAGCGTGTCAGATACTATTAGCCAGTCTTGGAGAGGAGCCATTGTTACCCAACTCCTCCAGCAGCAGCACCCTCCACCCCTCCACTCATCCCTCCTTCCTCTCTCAGCTTTTCATTTTTTCCTGTACATTTATGTTGAATCAGTCAGAAGCTGCAGGAAAATCTGGAAGAAAATGTTATGTATGAGTATATGGTTCAGAAACTGAAAAAGCCAAAACAGTTTTTGTAAAACCCTGAAGCCTGGTGAGTCGGCTGTAGAGTAAAAAAGCTGATCCTGGTAACTGTATCCCTGCTTTACTGTATTTAAACCCATTTTAACACCGATATCCATCAGCAGTGGCCCTCCTACCGGGACATTCGACCTGTTCAGTGATTTCCACTGATTCTAAATTAGGTCTTTGGCTCGGCAGCAACGGAGAAAATAATCCGATGCAGAATATTGCAAAGTGCTGAAGGCTTCCAGGCAGCGAGGTCAGGCTGTCTGGACCAGGACGCGCTGTATGTGTTGGGTGCTTTGTGTTTCAGTGACAGTGACTAAGGAGTCGGAGAGTAGGGAATGCCAGAAGTGCAGTCCAAAGAAAAACATGGCAACACCGCCGAGTGGAGGCAAGGAAGAAAAACAAAGTATAAAAAAACCCCAAGTATGCAAATCTTGGGTGGTCCCATCTTCGTAGAAAGTCCCCCCTTTTTTGTGTCTGTCTCAAACCTTGGGGCAACTTCCACCTCTTCTATCCCGAGGAGGAGGTGAGCGGATGAACGGTGGACATTCATCAGGCTCACTTACGGCTAATCGGCGGAGTTAAGACAACAGACGCTGAATATGACAGAAAGCCCGCAGGCCGGGTCCAAACCGCGCGGGCTACCATGGTGGCCCGCCTTCCCCCTGTGGCCTGCTCAGCAGCTGGCACTTCAAGGCCTCCCAAAGGGGCCGATGCCAGGGGCCCCAAATTCACACCGCCACAGAGAGCGAGGCAGACCGAAAGGAAAACAAGGAAGCCAACTCCCTTCGGCCCGTATTGATTCTTCTGCACTTGGCAAGGGTGTGCCTCCCCACTTCCCAGCCTTGAAAGGCGGTCTTGTCACAAAAGGTGGAGGCAGTGCAGTATTCTGTCGTTTGAATAATTGATGACCGATTCCTAAGTAATCAGTGTCCTCACAAGACAATGCATTCCCTCTTTCCCTGGTGGAGACAAAGAGCATGGCCTGTTTCTGTCCCGAAGCCTTTAGAAGGTAAAAGCTTTAATGCACTGAAGTCACTGGAAGTGCTGCCTCTGAAGGGCTCCCCGCGGACCCGGGCGGGATGGTGCGTCTCTCCTTACGAGGGGGCCTATCAGAGTGGCCTTCCAGTAAAAGTAGCGAGGTGAACCAGACAGAGCCACTGAGTATGCCAGAGCAGAGAGGCATTTAGATGTGTGAGTGCTGCTAAATGTCTCCTAAGTATAAAGTTTGTTTAGATAGTTTGCATAAAACAATTTGAGTTAATGTACGGGAATATTTGATAAATGCCTGATGCGTCCTGGGATGCTTGGCACTTTCCTCCAAACAGGAAAGGAGAGCAGTTAATGGCATCACACCCAGGCAAACTTTAAAGGTGCAGCACGAAGCTTTCATAGAGTCGTTGCATGTTGCTGTTTACGCCCGGAAATTTCACACGTGTACAGTGAGAGACGGGACGTGATGCGCCATCCTCAGCCGCGCTGCTGGAGATTGAAGTATTATTAATGTAGTGCAATGCGACACAGCAAGGAGAAAAATAATGCAAGGATACTGATTGTACTTTTTTTTTCTTGCTCTCTGTGTCAGCTATGCTACACACAGACTTGTTGCCATAGTAATTGACTGAAAACCGTTAGTGTATCAGGATTCAACACCAAAAGACGTGAACAGAGCAGAACATTTAGTCCGTTACAGGTTTGTGTTTTCAGGCTTGATGTTTATTTTGTGATTATTAAAGGTCAACACAGCGGTGGTTGATCAGCTAATTTAAACGTTTACTGTACTTTTTAACTGAACAGAGACACTGAATTCCACAGCATGTCTACATGTTAAGTTTGTCAAAGTCAAGCTAGCATCACTGACCTACTTCCTTCAACCTTGTGTTCTTTTTATTAAAACATTTTTCTGACCTTATCTAGTTGTCATAGCATTAACAATCAGTAGCAAAGCACTGCCTTCATTTTTCTTTTATAAATCAGGCACATATTTAAGATTTAGCGTATTATGTTGACATCTTGAAAGCAAAAGCTAATGGTTGTCAACAAGGAGCCTTTAAAATTTTTAAAGCATTAAAACATATGTAATTAATAAATCTCAGTTTGTGTTCATTTATGTTCATTTATATACTCCCATGAATTATTTAATTACAAAAATATAAATATTGTGTTTTAATTTTTTCAATTGTAAAAAGAAGTTTGGCAAAACTTTGAACTAGAAGTTAACAAAATCAACTAGTTACATTTCTGGACACATTTTAAATCAAGAAATCTGATTTTTTTTGTGTGTGTGTATATATTTCTGGAGTATGTTGCAAGGAAAATGCTTAACGTTACAAGTTTAAAACTCTAGCTATTAAAAAAATTACCAATTACTTAAATTAACATTAAACATTACATAATATTTAAGTGAAAAGAGATCAGATGCACCTGCTCAAGCTTGCTTTAACTTAAAATAAAATGATTGTACCATTTTCTTTGTGAACGATTTGCTTTTCATCCATATTTCACAGCTTTAGTTGTGTTTAAATATAAAACAGTAAAATCTCACCGTTGCAGTTACAGAAAAAAATGCAAATGTGGTTTCTTTTGGTCCACTGAAATGTTTGCAGGAATGCAGTGAGATCATTTCAATATCAAAGGCACATGTTCGCCTAATTTGCATTAAACAGTGCTGCGCAGAGGCACATTTGGAGCTAAGAGGAGGTCCTTATCTCAATCAATCAGGACACTTTAGTTGTGCAAGATCACCTAATTAAAAAACACACAAATATTCTAACATTTCAAAAACATCCAATTACGAGTTCTTTTTATCCCTTAGCATGTCTCTCCTCTTTTCATTATGTTGTGACAGTAAAGTGAAACATTATTTAATATTTACTGATGAAACAGGCAAGAAACTCTCTGCTCTCGCTTGTGCTGCAGAAATAAAATTGAAGAGACAGTGAGACTCTGGGAAATTTGCTGAAAGTGTCAATGCTGCTGCTTGGATATATCAAAATTGCTTATTTTCAAATTCAGCTACATCAAGCAGGTTTTCTTTTTTTTTTTTTCCGTGGCTGTTTGTGGAGGAGTTTGCATATTCATGGCTCGCCTGTTTTTGAGAACCTGTCACTGGGAGCCTGTTATGTAGCTCTTCCCTGCCTTTCTGCGCGGGGCAACAACACTCCATCAGAGTTAACACTGACCGGCTGACATCGCCAGGCAGTACAACTGACAGCCAACGGAGCCGGGCCCGGCTAATGAACCGGCCTTAATACGCCGTTGACACAAGGGTCAACTTCTGTCACCAGGCAAGTTTCCTCACATTCACACAGATCAAGAGGAGAAAAGCCAAGAGAGACACAAACAGTGGGGTTTAAAAGACAGTACGCCCCTTATTCTGCTAAAACATATCAAGACGTAATGACAATAGATTTGGACACCGATTCTTGTCAATATTTATCAAATAAAAATAGCGATGACCCTTCTAATATAAAAGGCAGGTCGTTTTTTTTTAAAGCCCTGCCTTTGCATGGCACGTCGTTTTAACATAAAATACGTTTCAGCACACATCTGAGACTGATTTATATTAATTATATTGTCACTCGAATAAATACCAATAATAACGTTCTGACTAGAATAAGTAACATCAGATTTAAGTTGTATGGAAGCTTTAATTGAAAACATCAGCAAATTGTTGCAGACTATCAGAAACATAAATCAGCAATGAAATTATGAATAGTCATAAAATAATTTTAAGATATCTGATTTGTCATAATTCTAATTCAAGATAAAATTACAGATATGTTGAAAGCAAATTACTAACAAAATTAAATTAGAGACAGCTTCAACTTTACTTTGGACAAGTCAAAATTTCTTTTAAGACAACTTCAAAATGCTGTGTTTTAGATTGTATTTGTGTAAAACTGAGGATGTTTTCACACCAGGTAGTCTGGTAAACTGTAATATTTGTTCAATTTTCATACTGCACTGTCAAACCAATAAGGCTAGTTGAGCAACCCGTTCCCCTCCTTGCCTGTGGGGGCGCTGCACCAAGAACCACTGATGGAAATGGCACAAAAATCTCTGAAGAAGACACTGAGCGCAACTGAACAATACTGGCAATTATCGATATTGACTGGTATGAAACACACCGTGATAAGCTTTTCAACCGTATCTTCCAAATCAAACTGAACAGGCCTGGTGTGAATGCAACACTGATGTTATGGCTGAGATGATGGAATTTAAAGGGACAAAGGTCAGAAATTGGTATGCTTGAATCTTAACCGTTCACTGCGTTCCTGAGTATCTGGAAGCCTTTAGATTTGAAAAGGTGTTTCTGAATGAGCCTGAGCACATATGAACAATTTGTTATGGACAGAAAGCCAAACATCAAAAACACCTTGTACCAAAGGTGAAGCGAGGCGGTGGAAAAGTGATGATATGGTAATTGAATCGACCATAAACTCCTCTGTATACCAAAGCTTTTCAAAGTCAAATCTGAATCAAAGTCCAAACCTTAACATTAAACTGCAGGACAGCTATGCAGGTAGAAATGTCAGTAAATCTCAATGGATTGTGGCAAAATTCTGGCTTTTATCTAGATACAAATAAAGTCTTAAAGAAAACTACAGCTAAACTGATGCTGCTAAAGGTGGTGCTGCTGTATATTTTATCATGGAGAGTACTTAGTTTTTCAAACACAGCTTTTGATGGCTGCGTAAGATATGTAAAACCCCAGAATTGACCCTGACAGTAGAGAGCATCAGAGAGACTTCTTCTTCAGTTTGTGTAAATCCGACAAAATCCCAGCCTTGTTTTTGAGCTTCCTCCAACCTAAAACACTTAGAGCAGAAAGGAGGAGTTGGTGAACAACTATGGATTTATGGCCTAAACTTCGCAAGTTATAGGGTCAATATAATATTGAAATGCATGAGAATAATTTCTTTCCTACAAGGACAAATACCTTCCTGAGTCTGGAGGATTTATAAAACAACCAGGTGAGATTTTTTTGCTGCTGTGAAACTTCTCATTGACAGCGTTCCCCCTGTGGTTCAGTGAAACAGCAAAAAGCTGCTTTTTAACTCGATCTACCCTCTCTGTTTATCCTCTGCAACTAGTTTTCAGAAACTTTTTCTTTCTGCTGCAGTTTTCACCAAAGGCAGACGACAGCTAAAAAGCAATAAAACCAAGTTCACTACAACTACTACATGCAAACAAGTCAAAAAAGCTCAGAAAGACAAAGAAATCAGACGAATCTGACAAGTTATAGTGGTTATGGTGTAAAACATTTCTGAAACATCTTCGAAATTTGCGTCATTCTCTCTCCGTTTCAGAACTTTAAATTAATTTTGTTACGAAAAACTGCTTAGAAGGAGAGCAGCTCCAGTTGAGAAAAACAATGAAACACTTCAGGTTTTTTTACAGCGGTTACAATGTGAAACAGAAGCAAAATCACTCCAAAAAAAACAAACATTATATGATGTCACACCTGAAATCTGCCAACATTAAATATTGAGGGATTGGTGTACAACGGACCCTTAGGGGCAAGAGAGGAAGAGTACATTTCAGCCAAAAACTCAGAAATGTTAAGATTTCTGAAAATTTCTAGAAAAAACACCAGGCCATTTCTGAGTTTGAAAATTAAAACATTTTCGACTTTTGAAAATTTTGGGATTTTAAAAATTTAGTACAAACTTTCACTGAAATGCCAACTTTGCTGAACCAAAGTCAGTTTTTATCTAATTTGATAAACTTGGCTGAATATAAAAGCATTTTGAAAGGAAGTGACTCAAATCCTGTTCTTCAATCAAGCCCAAAAAATAGAAAACTCGAAATCAGCGCAAAAAATCCTTTTAAAGTTTTGGATCCACAAATAAATAACATCCCAACAACAATAAAAAAAATTGGCAAATACATGAGGATTTTGGGCCATGTGACAAAAAGCTTGGCTAATCAAAAGGTTGAGCAATTTTATGATTCTTTTCCCCATTATTTTAGATTAGCTGTTAATTATAGGGCACAGTATATCATAGATGTATTCAAGCACTGGTCCATAGTGGGATTTTAATTTAATTTCTTATAGAAACACTAACAGTTTTTTCAACATTCGCAGAATTTCTTATTTATCGTGATTTTTTTTTTTAATCATGATAAGAAATTTGATTTATTGTTTTCACAATAAATTCCAATTAATGTTTGAAAATACCCAAAACTGTTCAGATTACTGAGGTTAGTTTTTGCAATGTAGCACTTTAGTGATAGAAATCCAACTTCTTTAAATGGCTGGTGTCTTAAAAAACAATCCCTTATGTCATAACACATGGGAATGTTTTTCAAGATTAGTTTGAGTGGTTATAGTTGCTGACATGCAGTCACAGACATACATTTACCTAAAAAATAATAAGTATTTATAGTCACGTGTATCATTATCACAATAATTACACAAAATATCATGATAAAGCTTTAAGTTCCAGTGAGCAGGAGCTCCCTGGAAAAGCCCCTGTCAGAGGAATGCATTCATGAGGTTGCATTTGTATTTTCTACATGAAAACCTGTTCTGTGCGAGCAGCGAGTGTTTTCCACCCAGCCTCCTCCCCACTCCCACTGGACTCTCCTGTGTCAGTACATTACTTTATAAGTGGAGGTATTGACTGTGGGGACTCTTTGATACACATTCACATACAGTACAAACACAATTGATCTCCAGCGGCGCATCGGAGAGAGTCACAAAGACATGCACACACAAAAAAACCAGATCACAGGCCTGCTGCTGGAGGAATACGAACCGAGTGTGAGAGGAGGAACAAAACGCTCCTTTGATAACGATGTGACACGGCGCTATCTTTCCCTGGAGCTACTATCAGCCATCTTGATGAGGCTCACTGTGAAACGTAATATTGTGCAGAATCATGAAGACAATGTGATGTTCTTCTCTTAACGTTCCCCCACAGGTTTTCTTATGACGCCGTCTGGAGCTCAATCAAGCCTCGTTTCTGGATCCTCACTAGCTAACCCACCGCCGCTGGTTTTCAGTCGACCGTTTATTAATAAATTATTAAATAAACATTAAGTTTGAAAACATAAAACTGTGACGGACTGCATGTTCTGTTAGCGTGTTTTTTGTTTTTGGTATTGATGTTCCTGATTCTCTGCTCTGCTGACCAGCGCAGCTGCTGTCAGAATTTGAGCGGTTTTGAGACGTTTTTCACGTGTTTTCTGGCATTATTTTCTCCTTTGCATGAAACACTGCAGCCACTAGTAATTCACATACTAGTGGCTGATTACTAGTGGCTGTAAATAAAAAACAAACTAATTACCTCGTTCGTTCGTAGAATAACGCAATATACATAAAGTATTTAGCAAACTCTCCTACAGCGTTTGAGAAATTTATGTAAAATTTGATTATTTGCTCAGTATATTTAAAAAATCTGTTTAGGACCCTGAAAGAACTGACAGAAACCAAATTTTCTAGATGTATTTTGAGGATGAATAGTTAGTTTACTTACAGTATTTATTCGATAAGAAATAAGGGCACTATGAACATTTTTGTGACAAATTACTGCACATCTTGCATTGGAACAGGTTGGTTTTGTGGATGAAACTCAACGTGTAATGGTCCCTGCAGGAGCATGTCAGCAGAGACAAGTTGCAGCGTGACATCACATGTAAAATCCCGCCCCCAGCTTTTTTGAGGTTCAGTCTTGATACTGGTGGAGCTGTTGTCAGTTCGTTACACATTGCACATTAATCAAGTGTCAATGTACTTTCTTTTTGTTGGTCTCAAAGCCATTAGTCCACTATGCATTGCTCTGTGCCTGCCTACCAAGATGGCGGATCAACGGCACAACTCACTTCAGGTTCAGATTTGTGGGAGCGATGTATTGCTGTCCTGCCCTGTAATTAATATTAATAAAGCTCACCATTGCTGATGTGGTCATTCGTAAATCAATGACATGTGTAGGCCGTCTGGCGCACGTGGGTGCTCAGGACTCTCCGTGGGTGAGCCGACCCCGAAGCGCCCACAGAACCGGCACCTGTGATGGTGAGCGCAGCCGTGGGAGGATGTTGTCATAAAGCAGCAGAGATCTCAAGTGTTGTCACGAAGATACTCCTGGGTCAAACTTTCAGCACCGACTTTTTCTCAAGGCTAAAATAAATATGCCGACCCATCTTCTCACTTATTGGTAAAAAGAATTATTTACTTGCTTTTCCAGAGATGGCGGGGCATCGTCCAAAAAGCAGCGAGTGACTAATCGATACGGCCTCTATTTATATTTAAAACCGCAGAAGAAAAAGGGTGTTAACTGGGTTGAAATAAACAATCTTCTCTTAGATGTGGATGCAGCGCTCAGACAGCAGTCAATGAGATGTTTGAAACAAAAATAAATGAGTCGGAGTGTTTTTGCTCGCAGTGAGAGGAGAGCCCTAATGAGAGTGATCATAGATGCCAAGACCAAACACTTCAAACAAAAGAAAACTTGTTCTTTCAAACCAGAGCAGGAGAAAAATTCTCTTTAAAGAAAAACAAAACAGTGACACAGAGGAAGATGGAGGAGTTGGAGCCTCAGCTGAAAAGCAACACACAAAAAAATTGCCATCCTTTTTCTACATTTAAACATAAAGTGCGTTTTATTTTCTAAATGTTTTGGCTGTCCGTATTTAGATGAGCTGCGAAAATAAAGCCAGGGAGTGAAAAAGTCCTTCTCGGTCTATTTAAACCCTCCCCCGCAGGCAACTGTATTTACAAGGAAATGGTTATCATTTAGTCTCTGTTGCGGATCAAAATGTCAAGCTCCGCCGAGAATCCGAACAGTGCTGTTAGGGCCAAAAGTGCAGTTTTAGAGCCGCAGGATCTGAGAAGCACAAGAAAAGTGATTTGCAAATGCCCAAATATGTCTAATTGACCTGAAATCTGGCCTGTGTGCGGGAACTGTTTGAAATCGATACGGAGAATCCTTGAAGGAACGTGTTTTTTTGGGTGTTTTTTTACAGCTCTGGTTACCGTGGCGTCACGAAGTATGCAAGAATTATGAAAACAATCAACAAAGTCACGAAGGGTCACATGAGTTAAAATCACAGAGGTTGTGGCCAATTAAAAGAGTTGTTTTCACCAAACAGAGCGCTTCTGCAATGGATTACAACAGCGATGTTCAAAGTGGGGGGTGCGGCTCAATGGAGGGCCGCCAGGTGGCGCTAGGGGGTCTCAGAAAGTTGGAGGGATGTAAAATTTAAAAAAAGAATGTAATAATTCTATATCTGAAATGTTTCGTCATAATTTTTGTTTTATTAGATCTTTTAAAATAATTGATTTAAATGTTATTTCTTTTATTAGCTGCCAGTTAAATTCATCAAGCTGCATTAGACCGAAGGAGCTGCTGCTAAAAACCAGAACAACTGTGGGAACAAAATAAAATTAGATGTGACTAATATAAATTATCACATATTTTCTTATAATCAAAAGAGAGATGAAAAATTGCATAATGTAGTAATGAAGTAGAAATGTAATGTTTTTTATTTGTCTTATATAAGTTAAATAACTTATTGAAGATAGAAAACAAAAATAATCTTTATTTCTGTCTTCTTTCTGGTTGTAAAAAGACAAATACTTTGTGTTGTATCAAACAGTTTTATTTGTAAGTTGGTAGTAATTAATTTTAACCTGAAATTTGTATAAATCTTGAATTGCAGTTGGGGGCCACCAAAATCAGGGACCGCCACAAATGGCCCCTGAACCGCACTTTGGACACCCCCCTGCTAAATGAATGTAATAATTGAATAGTAAAATTTTGTAAAATTTAATGTTATTTTGTAGCAATAACAAAATAATAGGCCTTTTGCAGTAAACAATAAATCAAGTAATCACTTGAAAAATTTGCATTATTTATTGTTTTTCTATTTCTACCAAAAATGTAATGACTAAAGTCTTCAGTCTGGTGTTTTGGTCACAACTAGACCTTTTTTTGAAGGATTATTTTGTTTACAGAGACTTCATAATTCATTTTATTTGTTGTTTCAATTGTTTTGTTTATTTTAAATGTTTTCCAGTTCAGCGTTAAATGTTCATTAGAATTTAAAGTTTGTTAATCTTTGAGAATGTGTAATTATGCCATTATATTACTTGAAAACAATACAATTGTTTATCGCAAAAACTTCAGAGACAATTTATTGTCCAGCAACATTTGCTAGTATTGTCTGTTGATTGGGAAAATCTATGGATAAAAATATTAATTTGACACGGAAGCCATTTTTTACATGAATCTAAACGGTCTCTCTCTTCTCTCTCCCTCTGCATTTTGTTTATTATTGGAGCAAATCAATAGTCGGTTTTCCCAGCCTTGATTGGATCCACGGTAATCTGCGGCGTGGAGACCCGACAGTTGTGTGCGTTTGATTTATTGCCGCCGTCCTGTCCAGGTGCCTCCCAGGTAACGAGCGGAGAGACTGGACGGCGTGACAACGCCGAGACGCTCTTTGACCCCGGGAAGCACGGGAAAACAACATCAATGGTAATTCCCCTTCAAACACATTAACTGGGATGAACTGGGTCCCACTGAGCCTCTTGGAGTGGACTTGCATTGATTGCAGAAATCCATGAATAAATTTAGCACTAATTGCTATTTTTTTCCTCCTCTTCTTCAGAAAAAAAATATATAATTCAATGTACAGGCAAGAAATGTATGACCGCCTTCAAATATGTGAGTTTACAGAACAGGCTCACATGCAGTTTGTTTCAACAATGAAAAACTCAAATTCAACAAACAAAATGAATTAAACATAATTAGACTTTTTCTGAGATTCGACCTGTTGATTCAGATTTTTATTAAAATAACTAAAACACATGAAAAAGAGAAAATGTTTTGCAGTTTCTGTAATAAAGGAAATTCTTTTGAGTCCACCAGAAAAAGAATTACATTATCTTCATTCATCTTCCAAACCACATGACTCTCAACTCTACTTTATATATATATATTTTTAATTCAGATCAAAATTTATGAAAAAAAGGGAATTCTTAGTTTTCCTTCATTAAACAAAACAATTCAGATTTTTCAGGATTTGACAAACGGATTTTTCAGGGGTAAAAATGGCTGACTGCAGTTTTATGGTGAATGAAATTATCGTATTGCGTCGTTGAAATTGCAGATATTTTAAACGTTTTCCAAGAGTTAGAGGTGTAGTTTGACTGTGGTGTCAGAAATGTATCATACAGTTTGGAAAATGCTGGCAGGAGAAACGTATATCATTCTGCAACGCTTGTATACGTAACATTTATAAAATAGTTGTCAATATCAGAAAAGGTATGGATAAAAGGTATTAAATGAAAACATAAACTGTTTTCTCTAAGGTTTTAGTTGAGGTTTTACTTTCTTCTTTACAATTATTCAAACTGAAATAAACACAAAAAAACTATGAATTTCACTTTTTCTCCACCTTTAACACATTAGTCAAGTCCACACGTCTGAGCTTTTATTTAAATGAATTATCCCCATCATGTGCAGCAGTAATAGCTGAATATACTGCTTAATAATAGCAGATATAAATGTGTATTTCAATCTGTCAGGCTTATTCTGTAAAGCAGATTCAGGTATCATACTGCCACCTACTGGTCCACTCGTCACAAAGCTGTTCAGTCCAGACAAGTCACCTCAAATAAGCAACTTTTTATTAAGATTATATGCAAAAAATACACCTCCGCCTTAATAAGATGTCTAGGAGTGACTAATTACGCTTCACTTCGTTTGAAATGATTGATAACATCCTGATTTACGTGCATTAAATGCTCCTGCAAAGCTCAAGTAGTGGGTTACGGTCTATCAAGACTTCCTTTTACTGACTAACCTCAAGTGCACAATCATGCAAAGAAAAAAAAACAAAACCTCCTTCTTGAAACGTTCCTGTTTTTGTGATGGATGAGCCGCAGATCTAAAAGCTGCGCATAAATAAACGAGACTCGACGTTCCGCCATGTTGGAACATCTGGGACGCCCCGGAGACACGATCACAGCCCGCAGAGAAACAACTGCATGAATTTAGTTTTATAAAAAAATATAGGTATAGCTGAAATTAAATAGCTACATCGACTATTTATCCACTAATGTATTTCATACAACCAATCAGGGGACATAATGACAATGAAATTAATCCAGATAAAAACTTTCTATAGGAATGTCTGCACCGTTCTCCGGAGCCCCAAAAGGGGCAAAAGGGAATCTTTTTATTTTATGTTCCCTCACAACAAATTAGCAAATACACCAGGTATATTTTGTACACAGTCACAGTTTTAAAAATGTCACTTAAAGTTACAAATACCTTTAAAGAGCCTCAGTGAAAACATGTTTATACGTTCTTAACTCCTGATTGAAAATCAATCTATTGCTGCATGTTTATGTTTGTGTAAGGTTGAGATGGGGCCACAACACAAACAAAAAAACACAAAACCATCAAAATAATTCCAAAATAGTCAAAAATAGTGTGAATGCATTTTTTTTTCTTTCTTTCCTTCTTATATAAAGTTTCCGTTTATGTCCAGTGCCCATATTCGCGTTTGCACATACGTTTGCGGTGCATTTGTAACATAAAGAAAAAGATATGAAACTTAAGATATCTCGCAAAGCCTTTCCATATTCAAGATGGAGCACGAATTGACTAAAAATGAAAAGAGAATACGCCAAAGTAAGAAAATTGACCCCAAGGGAGCTTCACAGTTTTTCATTATTGTCTGGAAAACTCTAAAGACTTAAATTGATACAGCTATTTTTATAAGGCTACCATTTTAAGTCTCTGATTTGTGACATTTATCTTTTATATTTATAATTAAAATGGCATTTAGTTGTGCACCTTTACGAACTCCTTTGTTTGCGGCTGTTTTCACGTTTACTATGCATTCCAGATTCGTCTCGATGTTTGCAGTTTGCAGGAGGAAACATGAAGCTTGACGTCTTTCACAGCAAATATCACCTTCATGTTAACAAAGACACACATCATGGTTTTACAGTGTATACCTGAGTATCACGTGACTAAACCATCAACCATTAGTAGACGGTTTGCTTCTCCTAATGGCTCCTTGTGGGGAAATGAGCTTTTATTTCTCAGAAAGAAAGTCAAAACCAAATGTGCAACTTCACATTCAAAAACAGGCCCCAAAACCCGAATGCAGTTAAACTGGGACCATGAAGTTTGTTCAACAGAAAAAAACAATGAAACTGAAGAAGAAAAAAAACTATTTGAAACAGAAAAAGATTTGAAACTGAAATAAAATCTGAAAAGAAAAAACTTAAATCATAAGACGTTTTGAGCATTTTTTTCCAGCTTCAAATCTGTATTTTCAGCTTTAAAGTTTTTTTCAATTTTAGCTTCAAATGCTTTGTTATTCAGTTTCAAATCTTTTTTTTCTCAGTATAATTTTTTTGGGTACAAACATTGTGGTCCCAATTTAGCTCCATAAATCTGATCCTCATCACATTTGCAAGCGACGTTAGTAAGAAATAACCCTAAAGTTGCTAATAATAAGCAGACCAGACTCCAGCGCAGTCGGTCCTCGGGCCCCATCAGCGTTAAACACGGATATAAACAGCCATCAGCAGCTTATTCTACGCAACATGTTTTAATTTTGGTTTCAATTGAGAGCAGAAAACAACCCAAAATATCAATTTCTGAGCTCCTACTGTCTTAAAATGAAAATGGAAGTGTTGGAAGTGAAACGGCGCACGGCTGAGGCGCACGCATCGCGCTGAAATCAGCTCTCATCTGCTGGAAACCTTGGGAGCCGTGCTGCAACATAATCTACATTACTGGAGCTTTGTTTGGAGAGAGCCAGCCAACTGCATAACCTTAATTAGTCAAGCTGTACTCATTCAAGTGATTACAAAGCCCCGCGCTGCAGTGAAGAGAAGCATCTGTCACTTAGACTCAAATGATTTCTCAATCTTTCCGTTCGGTGGAATAGATTTATCACGAAGTCAGACTGTTCTCTTAAAAATCACTCAGAAGCTACTGAATGAATACTGAGCAAATTCTTCCACTTAATCTGGTTATGATACCCTCTGGACTATAAATATACATGAAAATAATAATTAAAAAGCCAGAAATATTTCACAGATTACATCAGGAATTTGTTGCAGCATAATTTTGATGATTAAGTGATTTGTTACTTGTGGTGTTTAATGTGAAAATGAACATTTAAACCCGGTGGTGTCCAAACTAGGGCTGTTGTTAACAAATATTGTGGTGACCGAGTAATCTATTGATTATTCTTGTGATTAATCGAGTAATCAGATTGAAAGAAAGAAAGAAAAACATTGGTAAATCTGACATAACAGCAGTATTATTAACAAATATCAACATCAGTCCAATTTTTCACAGTTGAGCGCTCGTTCCTGCTGTTTGCTGGCAGGAGAAAGGCTGCCGTACTCCAGGCCTCGCGCCAGTCATTTTCAGGCTGTTTATTGGTCCCCCGAAGAACAACAAAGACCCGGACTTTATCAATAATCAATGAAATCCTCCCAGGCCGAACTTCACCACTGGATGTTATGCTGCTAACATTTAGCTTGTCAACAACTCAGGTGGAAGTGAGAGCTCTGTGCAACACGAGTAATGTCCCAGTGGGACACGGTGCGCTAAATAATAAAATATAACTTAACGAAGCTTTGAGGCAGGTAAATTTTCCTCAAGAAGTATTAATAATCAAGGTACTCGAATCACTTGAGGAACCTTTTCAACCAGAGTCCAAACTTTCAATAATTTCCATTTGCATGAATGATCATTTTTATCTTTTCTCTCTTTCTGCCAAAACTGGCTGACAAAAGTCTTTGGTCTGGTGTTTCGGTCTCCAATAAACCTTTTTTTGAAGGACAATTTAGTCTTCCTTCAGTTTTGTTGTCCATACTAAATTGGAAAACCGTCGAAGTCATTTTCACACGACTTGAAAATGGTCACCAAATAATATTAATAATATTTATCGCAGAAACTTTTGGGGCTACTGCTGGCTCACTAAATGTATCAAATTATACATGCAAAATTTATTTTACCATCCTTCTCTTGTGGTCAAGAGCCAAACAAATTCATCTTCAATGACCAGACAGACCCGGCCACCCTTTGGACACGCCTGTTTTAAGCATTATCTCTGCTGTAGAAGATTTTCAGGATGGCTTTTTCCTCCTTGTTCTTGAGTTTCATTATGTTTGCCATTTCCAAATCTCCTCAAGGCTCCACATCTGCTGCTCCTCAGCAGAGAGAAGCAGGATGTCACTTTTATGAACTCTCTGCTCCACAGAGGAGAGAGGATGACGCAACCACTGGAAAAAAACCAAGAACAATCGGGGTGCTGAGCCCCAGAGCGGGCCGGGGGGAACGGGGCAGGGATTGCCCACACCTCGGCAGATGTGCCTCGGTGTCACTCCACATCCACGGCCGCCTGAATCATCCAGCAGATGTTGAGCGTCGAGGCTGGCCAGGCGAACACAGCGAGAAACACGCGCAGTCGGAGCAACAGACTGATTTACGACAGCGCATCAGGGTTAGACGGGGAAAAAAAGAGCAAATTTTAAACATGAAAACCAAAGTTTGAGAATAACCTCAGAAATTTTCCAAAACAATTTTTAAAATGTCTGAGTTCCAAAAGAAAAAAGTTTGAAATAAAAAAATTCTGAAAATGTTTAGATTCATCTCAGAAGGTT